>NC_046315.1:36838615-37132662 GCF_009819535.1 Lacerta agilis | reverse complement strand
CAAAATAATGAAAAGGAGCAACAGAAATAAGCATTTGCAAGTTATGATGAAACTGGGGAAGGAACAGGGAGTTGGGGTTTATCCTGCTGTGTCAAGAGCAGCATGAAACCTGTGCCCTCCCTTATTCCCTTTCTGGAACACTTCTGTTCTGGTGTTTATGTTGATGTTTAAAGTCCTAGAATGGCTTGGGACCTAAATATAAGCAAAAACCATTATTCCCTAAAGACCGGCTCGTGCTCTAAGATGAGCCTAAGATGTACACCTGGTATGGTGTACATGGTCCACGAAAGAGCCTTTTCATTAGCATCTATGCTATATATGGAACTTCCTTACTTTCTACTGAGATACGTCGGGCCCCATCTCCCTATATTTTATGGTCCCTAATTTTATTGTGTGTGGTATGTTATCTCTTAGATAAAACTCTTTTTTTCTTGATATTCCATGTATTAAATAATAAACTGCTGTGGTTTCATTCTTTTCATAGAAAAGGTCTATATGACCATTTATGTGTGAGAGAGTGTGTGCACACGTACCCACCCTTGTTAAATAAATGTTTTCTATGTTAACACATAAAAGCCAAATGTGTCACATACATTATGAACGAGCCCACCCAATCTGAATTTTGCAAAGATATTATGTGATCATAATTTTTGCAGCAATTCCCTGCCCCATGCACCATATATTTGAATATCTGTACGCAGACACACACACTTTTCAGTAATCGTATACCAAGTCATATTGTGCGGCGCCAAAGAAAGCCCAGAAGCGAGAGTGCAGTTATTATTGCTTCCTGTGCTCTCTTGTTTGCTGTCTCTGCTGTTGTTTAAAATGGAGCTGGCTTTGCATCCTCATTTGCTGGATGTGATCCCACAAGCTAGATAACAGCTCAAAGGTCACTTTCTACTTTCTGAATGTCAAGAAAACAAAGGGAAAGTTTAATCCTTCAAAAGCGTAAGAGGGAGTGCCAAAGGTCACCAAAGATTATTTCAGTTCCATATTTTGTGAATAGCTTTTCAAGAAAGAATAATTGCAAAAATGAAAGGTCTCGGAGCCCCGCATTATGCAAATTTCCAGTAGTGCTGCTTATGGTGAAATCAACGAACGGCTTCCACAGCCATTAGCATCTGCTCCAATAGTTCACTGGAAAAGACAATACCAGATTATCAGCATACTCTTCCTATGTTTTACAGTAATGATGCACTATGAGTACTTTACAATATGAGTACTTTTCTCACAGGTCAATTATATTAATAGCACTTATGAGGGCCCTTGTTTCTAGCTGCCTTAATGACAGTGGTGGATCCGTGGCCTGTGGAGTCCATTTGCGGACCCTTATTAATTTGCCTAAATTCTGTGTCAAAATTATGGGTTTGTGATGAGATGATATATTTCTGCCTTTGCACTGTTCTCCCCCCTCCTCAAACAACTTGGGGACAATCCCTGCTGTGGACCAGGCAGGATGAAAAAAGGATAATAAAATGGCTCTGAAATAGGTGCCCCCACACAAAAAAATCACAACAACATTGGAAACAATGTGGTAATAATTGTGATGATGATGTTGCCTCTTCACTTCCCCACCTTCAAACAACTTGGGAATCAATCTAGAAAAGGTGATAATACTGATGATGGCTCTGTACTTGCATCACCCACACCCCATAAAACTGGGGAACAATCAGGGAAAAGATCATGATGAGGATGCCTGTGCATTGGGCTCCTACCCTATCCCAACAGCTTTGGAGTAATAACTGCTTCATGGCATGCAGCAGAAATGAGAAAGTGCTGCCATTTCTTTTCTTTCCCTTGTATTCAACTGAATACCTTCTCAGATAGGCACCTGCTCCATCTACTACAGGCAGCAACAAAGGGGGCAATTCTGATGTTTCTTCCTCCAGCCTCCACTCCATTTTCAAAATATTCCTTGAGCAGCTGCCTGCTACCTAGCTGGCAGGCAGCAAAATGAGAAACAGGTGATTCCCACGCTGCCCCCCTCCCTCCCTCAATATACCCAGGTGGCAGCAGCTCGGCTGGTTCATGTAACAGAAATTTACTAAAGGGGTACCTGAATATTATGCTTCATAACTTTCTTTCTAGAAGGGTTAGAAAAAAGGAAAGGAAAGCCCCAGAGTTAGAAATCTCCACCCTATAGACAAGGCTCCACTGATTGTAATCAAGGAGTTCGATAAATGAAGAGTAGAAACAATGTGATGAACCTAAAATGCTAGCATTCAACAATGGCAAATCATAGTTCATTGTGCATCGAGCCCCCAAACCCACCCCCAATGGAAATAATGACGCAGTGGGCACAGAATTTAGTTTAAAGGTTAATGGGCAAATTTTAGCCACAACTTTATTGAAAATACACAAGTGTGACTGGTATTGGCTTAGGCATTGGTATCAAACTATAACTGGCTCCTACCCCCCTGTAGGAAGCCTGGAAGGGTAAACAACCAGCAGGGGTATCTCCATCAATGAATATTGACTGGTGCTCACCCCTGGGGTTCCCGGGGGTCCTGGCATGGCCCTAGCCCCTCTCCGGGATTTGGACGAGATCCAGACCCCCAGGTTCCTTTAACGGAATACCCTATTAATTGGAGGGGCAGGTGATGGCCAGACCTCCCCTCCCCACATTCCCCTAAACCAATGCCTAACCGCCAAACCTTACAAAGTTGTGACTATTGCTAAGGAGTAGGCAAAAACCAAGTGGCACAGCCAATCTGCCACATTGGAAAAAAATCCTACTTGGCCCCTGTTCCAAAACAGGTGACCAACTGAAGTCCAAAGCAAGGGCAGACACGACCTAATTAATGGGTGGGTGGGTGGGTGTTCGGCAGCACGAAGCAAGAGGCAGCCCCCATGTCGTGCTGCCAAATAAAATACCCCCAAACTCCCAACCTTGCAACTTTGCCTATTGGCTAAAGGCCATTGGCATAATAGTGGCACCACTGGCTGAAGCAGGGCAAGCCCCTCCCCAAGCCATTTGGGGAAGAGTTCCAGGGCCATACACTACATGGATCATCTGTTAGGAGGATCCAACTTGTCACATTTCCTCTCAGTTAATGTATCCTCTCAGTTAATGTACACAAAAAACCTGGGGAACCCTTAGCTGCAGGGAGCCCAAATTCTGTGCATACTACACATACCTATAATTCCACCACTGGTGATTCTCCACTTTTTAATTACAAAACCAAGATTCATGTATAACTGAAGGGCTACAGTATTCCAAGAAATACAAAATAATACATCAATAAATCCCTCAGCAATAGATAAATTTTCATCCTCAACAGGTCTGAAAACCTCCCAAAGAGGCCTTTTCTCCAGTGAATGGAAATATTTCCATCTCAAACCATCCTTGAAAATTGGTCCCCCAGGAATATAAACCCGATGGAATTGCAGGATACTCATTAGGTCCTATTAGAGCAGGGGCAGATTAACACTTATCATTCACTCATCTGTGAATTACAATTCTCTAGCTATGTGTTTCTCTCCTTGAGAAGTGATACCCAGACACAGATGCTTTAGTTCAGTAATAATTCAAGACCACCATCCCAGCAGAACAAGCATTAGCAGGTAACAAATAACATAAAATGCATTGTGATTTGTAATTTAAGGCCAATGCTATTGAATTTAGATATTCCACTGCCCAAAGAGTAGATACTTTAGCAGCACAGATTTGCTGAACTCACTATAGGGTATGTGTAGAATAGGAATGCAATTTCCTGAAAATCTGGATGTCAAGCTTATTTGCAAATATTTTTTCTTAATTCTTTGGTCTCAGCTGGAAGAGGGGTATCCTTTACTGGTTCCACTAAAAATGCAAGCAATTCTCCCATGTTAATCTGCATTATCATATGTATAATATTTTGCTGATATTATTTATATGCTGCAGGAGTCCTAAAAAACCAGGACATAAACAAATACAGCAATACATATAACCATATAAAATACTTAGATAATAATACTTATAAAATCATACTGCAGAAATATAATATATGTACAGGGTGAGTCCTTTAAAAGAGGCCCTGTGGATACAGAGTACACATGTTCCACAGGGCCTCTTTTAAAAGACTCACCCTGTGTATATATATGCATAAAGGTAAAGGTAAAGGGACCCCTGACCATTAGGTCCAGTCGTGTCCAACTGGGGTTGCAGCGCTCATCTCACGTTACTGACCAAGGGAGCCGGCGTACAGCTTCCGGGTCATGTGGGCAGCATGACAAAGCCGCTTCTGGTGAACCAGAGCAGCGCACGGAAACGCTGTTTACCTTCCCGCCAGAGCAGTACCTATTTATCTACTTGCACTTTGACGTGCTTTCGAACTGCTAGGTGGGCAGGAGTAGGGACCGAGCAACGGGAGCTCATATGCATATATATGTGCATAGTAGTATAGAAATATGTATAGTATACATATTTTGTGCTGGCTTTGTTGGGTATATTTTTGCACATATTTTGAAAATATATAGTCAGTCTTTTTTAAAAGCAAAACAAAAACAAGTCATAACAGCTCGGACATTTTCTTGAATAGGATTGGCAGCAAAAGTGGATTCACAACTCAAAACTTCACTTAGCCTTGAAGCTCGCTGGGTGACCATGGGCTGAGTGAGGTTTGAAGCTCACTGGGGGACTGTCTCTCAGCCTTACCTACCTCACTGGGTTGTTGTGAGGATAAAAAAGAGAGTGAAAGCAAAATGTACACACCTTGTATTCTTCAAAGTAGCAATGATGATGATTTTTAGTAATGTGTAGAAGACTAAACGCTTCCCAAAAATATTATTGTGGGAATTTAAATGAAAGTCACAAAATGGACTGTTGCATGGATTACAGTGGTACCTCGGTTTAAGAACAGTCCAGTTTAAGAACGATTTGGTTTACAAACTCCTTAAAACTGGAAATAGTGTCTTGGTTTGAGAACTTTACCTCGGTCTAAGAACGGAATCCGAATGGTGGAAGGGCACCGGCGGCGGGAGGCCTCATTAGGGAAAGCACGCCTCAGTTTAAGAACGGCTTTGGTTTAAGAACGGACTTCCGGAATGGATTAAATTCGTAAACCAAAGTACCACTGTAATTCTCTTTCATTTGCCTTTTCATGTAAACAAATGCAAGTCAAGATGATTAACTGATTTATGTCAGCAGTTATATTACATATCCTTCTAGACCCCATATCACACTGTAATAGCCTAAGTATATTCTCACCCTCTTTACCCCACCTTCTGTTTCCATTTGCTTTCTCTGTTGTTTCCCTCTGTTGCATTTTAGAGTGTGATCCCCTTGAGGCATGAACTTGTCCTTTGGTAGTTTGTAGTATACCCTGATGGCATAAGAAGAAGCAGCTCTCTAATGGAGGACCTTTAAACAGCAACAAATATGACAAATGAGAAACCAGTGTATCTAAATGTCACAAACTGAAAAGGTCACAGACACCAGAATCAAAGACAGTTTTTGGTTGTCTTATATACCCATATATTCTTTTTAAAAAATTACTAGAATCTAGAACACTATAATGTAAAATTCTAATCCAATGCATTTCAGCTCCAGGGAGCCAGCTATAGACACTTTTGGGCTGTCTTTGTGAAGGCCTAAACATGTAATTGCTGTTAAAATAAAGCCACCATACACCACTGTGGAGTTTTTGAGAACCTCTGTATCAGGACTGAGCAGACTTCATGCCTGTGGATCGACACCTCTTTCTTTCTAGAATCAAAGATCCACAAACTGGAGCCAGGTGCAAGAGACAACTAATAATAATAATAATAATAATAATAATAATATACTTAGAATTAAATAATTCTGAAACCATGAATTTATTTTGAGTACAAAAACTGAATTGAGCTTACATTAAAAAAAAACCCGCTCAGTCCCCCACAGACTCCTTATTCATGTTTAACAGTGAAATGGACTCCCAGAAGAGGTGGTAGACTCTTCTTCCTTGGAGGTTTCTATGATTTCAGCAGAATAATTTAAGGTGCAGGAGACATTTTGTTGTTGCCATTGTTAAACAATTTGATGTAATAAATCCTTCCCGTCTAATTCCTATCACCTACAGATCTACTAGCAAATGCCGATCAACCTTCTGCTCACCACTGACTGCTCCACATGGCCATTTGATCTACCCGCCCTAAATAGGACCTCACCAGCAGCAGCTGGCAGGGGAGGGCAGAGCTGCAGAGGTACCTTCTCAACAATAGGATCACTGCGGTGGTGCTGTGGTCTAAACCACTGAGCCTCTTGAGCTTGCTGATTGTAAGGACAGCAGTATGAATCCCCATGACGGGGTGAGCTCCCGTTGCTCTGTCCCAGATCCTTTCATCCAAGCAGTTCGAAAACATACCTGTGCAAGTAGATAAATAGGTATCGTTGTGGCGGGAAGGTAAACAGTGTTTCTGTGTGCTCTGGCTTCCATCACAGTGTTCCATTGTGCCAGAAGTGGTTTAGTCATGCTGGCCACATGACCCAGAAAGCTGTCTGTGGACAAATGCCGGTTCCCTTGACCTGAAAGCGGAGATAAGCGCCACACCCCATAGTTGAATTCGACTGGACTTAACTGTCCAGGAGTCCTTTACCTTTTGCCTTGCCTGGGCAGGGGTGGGGGGACTAAGCAGCAATGAGGTAGTACTGTGTAGATGCCCTGATGGAGTACCAAATCGGCTCTGCCGCTATGTCCACACAGCCCTGACCTCACCACTGCCCTGCCCCACCCCATCCAGGTAAGCAGCAGTAGCTTCCCGACTCTCTTCCACCACACTGGCCACCTTTGACTCCCAATGGAGGTTTGTTGATTAGGGTGAATGGGGCACTGCCCCACTGACCCCAATCTGCCTTCAGTCCTCACCACCTTCTTACCTCCCTACTTATAAACACTCCAATGGGTAGCACTGCCTATCAGGTTCCTTTTCATTTAAGAACTCAGCATGGGAATAGGATGGGAACAAAATTGGCATTTGTCGGTTCTTCACCTCTTGATTGAGGAATTCTTTCTGAATCAACTATTCAGACCCTTGGCATACAAATCATGTTTCACACATAACTGTTAACTCCTTCGTAGGAAGCTAGAGAAATCTTTGCCCAGGTTGTATGGCACTTCTTAAGAGGTGTGACTCAGAAGCCAATACCCATCAGAATGCTGAAGATGTTTTATTAACCTTTCTCCAAAGGCATCTGAAATCCATGCAGGGGGTCATCATCATCAACACAACAGACTGAACTGATTTCCAGACTCTTTGCCAAAAGCCAAAAGCTTGAATGGAGCTATTTGATTTATACTTTCTAAATTAAGTTGATGAGATTTGCCAGGAAGATGAATTATGACAGCAGCCTGGCCTGCAGAGGAGCACACAATAGGGCAGTCAATTGGCTAATCCTCAAAAGACAGTTTGAAATGGTGATGGATAGGTATTGTAAATCAATCTGCTCAGTCTTCATAGTCAATAGATAAACTGCCCCCTCCCATGATCCAAGCACAATTTCTATCTAGTAATATCTGGAAATTAAAATATTAAAAATACTGACCGAGTTATGTTATCCAAACTAGTTCTTCTAACCTCAGACATCCTTGAAGTCAATGTCAGTTCCATGTGCCTCTGGGTATGCTTTAGATTTCATGTGGGAGGTTTGGGTAATCTCTGAGAGATGGTGATTGCTCACAATGTTGTTCTTGCCATTACTGTGAGAATCCCTGCAGCCATAAAAGGATGAGCATAATCTCCCATTGGAGTCCATTAGTAGTGCACCATATGTGACCAGGAGCAACAATCTGACAGCAGAACTGATTGCTGTTCATGGACCATGCTGGCTTTGTAAGCTTCTCAGTTCTTCATGTGATAAAGAAAAAAGCGAAGGGTGTGGTTCTAAATTGCACATTAAAATTAAATAATTCAAGCATACATAAAAACAAAATTGTTGCTGGCATCTGTCTCTCTCAGGAGGCAATGGAGAAGTGCGCCTTTGCGGGTGAAGTCAAACTGTTGGAAAGTTACAGCACCTGCTGTGGCTGTAGAAACCAATATGGGAGAGACATGTTTTGTTGCAGGTGGGGCAGATGAAGGTGTCTGGTTGTGCTGCTGCAGATGCACCATGGTGTCTGCACTCCTCCCAGTGGTCATTCCTCCTCTGGATGCATGACCTGTCTATCTCCAGGCATTGTGGCCATCTGCAAGGGATTCCCATATGACAGGGTAGATGTTGCCAGTCTTCATGATATACATTAAGGGATCATAAATGGTTTCCACTACAGTATACCATTCCAGGTTGCCTCGGCACATCTGCAGACATGGAGTTACAAGTGAATCCATTGTGTGGGGGACAGAGTAGGAAGAGAGAGACATGTGGCAAGCAATCATGTACGCATCCCAGAGGGGAACGATAATTTAAACCTAGTACTGAATTTGGCCATTGGTGCATCTAGAACATAGCCTTATAGAAAGTCAAACCGTTGGCCTACGTAGCTCAGTGTTTTCTGCACCAACCAGAAGTGGCTCTCCTAGGTTTCAGACAGGAGTCTCTCCCAGCCCTATGAGAAAATGCCAAGGAATTAACCCCTGTGTGCAAAGCATGGGCTCTACGGCTCAGTTTTTACACTTCCCTAGTCCATGTAGTTTCTACTCTGCCCAGTGCAAAATTATTTCAAGTCTTGGACAAGTATTTTGGGCCCTAGGCCCAATAATACATTTTTTGAAAGGTTCTGGTACCATTTTGTAAAAAGCACACACTATATCATTGAACTCAATCCTGCTTGCCACAAAAGCTGCATGGTCACTGCTATTTAAAACATATGAACATGACTGAACACATGTGAAAGTCCAGTGCATAATGAACAAGGTTCTGATGCTGGCGTGTCCTATCAGTTGGATTCCATAAAAAGTCTTTTACTTAAGCACATTTCTCCCACTGGTATTTTTTTTAAAAAAAACAGCAACCTGAAAACCTTTATACTATGTATACAGTCTCCTCCTCCTCCAATGATCACCTGTAGCTGAGTAAGATTGTCTTCCATGAATATAGTCTTAACACTGAGTCCGTAAGTGACTGTGGAGGCCAATTCTGGATCCACACGTCCTTCCACAATGGGGACATATGTTTCTAAGTCAGCAATATCCAAGCAACATGATGGCCATGTACATACGCAATAGACAATCTTTATAGAATTTCTTCAAACCATAACAAGTGCAAAATGAAATCTTTAGTCAAAGTCTCTAAAAGTTTTAAATGAAGCGAGGTACCAAACTTTATACGATGAAAGACAAGCTTGAATCTTTGTGTACTCAGCAAATATGATGTCCAACACCAAACAGTGATTCCGGATATTGGCAACTGTTTCATAGAATCATGGTGAGGACTTGCCAAATGTGCCTTCATCTTAGCTCATTTCTCCTTTTCTACCTGAGTTCGTACTTCTTCAAAGTCCATGACACCTTTGGTAAAGGCTGTTCTCCAATTTAGTGCTCCCAGGCCAGTGTTTCCCAGTCACCAGTGCTTATACTACTTTATTATTATTATTATTATTATTATTATTATTATTTGCCTTGAGAGTGTCTTTAAACTTCTTTTGTTGTTCACCGGTATTTCGCTTTCCATTCTTAAGATGGGAATAGAGTAGTTGCTTTGGAAGACAATAAACAGGCATCCTTACAACATGAACAGTCCAACAAAGTTGATGTTGAAGAATCATTGCTTCAACACTGGTGATCTTTGGTTCTTCCAGTACACTGACATAAGTTTGCCTGTCTTCCTAAGTGATGTGTAAAACTTTTTGGAGACACCGTTGATGGAATCTTTCAAGGAGTTGGAGATGGTGTTTATAAATGGTCCATGTTTAACAAGCGTACAGCAAACTTGGTAGTACAATAGCTTTGTAAACAAGCATTTTGGTTTCCCTGAGAATGTCCCAGTCCTCAAACACTGCACTTCAGTGGTGAGAAAGCTGCGCTTGCAGAGCTCAGGTGATGTTGGATTTTGGCATTGTCGGCCCTTGTGGAAAGATAACTGCCCAGGTAGGAAAAGTGATCAATACTTTCCAACGTTACACGATTAAATTGGATTTGTGGCGCTGCAGAGAGGTTGATTTGTGCTTCTTGGTGCAGCACTTTGCTTTTTTTGAATCTTGAATTTTGAATCTTAAGCAATAAGCCAAGTTTTCTGTAAGCTCCTGCAAAGATATTTAGGATGGTTTGGAGGTCGTCCTCTGAGTGTACACATGCTATGTTGTCATCAGCATACTGAAGCTCTATGACAGACTTTATAGTAACCTTACTCTTTGCTTTCAGCCTACTCAGATTATCTGCTTGATATATGATTTCTAACGAGGTGAGGAGTTTCCCTTTCCCATTGTGTAGGATCATGGTGACACAGATAATAGAGTTGAGGTGATAACATCCCTGTTTAACACCTGATCTCACTGTGAATGGTTCACTTTGAGAGCCATCGTTATCCACCATTGTTACTGTCATATTATCATGGTGGAACAGAAGGATGTTGAAAAATTTATCTGGCCAGCTGATTTTCAGAACGACAGTCCACAGGGCAGTACAGTTTACAGTGTCGAAGGCCTTAGATCAATAAATACAGGGGTTGGCTTTGCTCTCTGCATTTTTCTTGAAGATGTCGAGCAGTGAAGATCATATCCACTGTCCCCCTAGAAGGTTGAAAACCATTTTGGGATTCAGGAAGGGTATCCTCGGATATAGTTTTAGATAGATGATAGATATAGATAGTTATAGATATGCTGTATACTAATATACTATGCTTTAACTATACGGACCTGAAGCTCAACATCAAAAAAACTAAGATCATGGCCACTGGTCCCATCACCTCCTGGCAAATAGAAGGGGAAGAAATGGAGGCAGTGAGAGATTTCACTTTCTTGGGTTCCATGATCACTGCAGATGGTGACAGCAGTCACGAAATTAGAAGACGCCTGCTTCTTGGGAGAAAAGCAATGACAAACCTAGACAGCATCTTAAAAAGCAAAGACATCACCTTGCCGACAAAGGTCCGTATAGTTAAAGCTATGGTTTTCCCAGTAGTAATGTACGGAAGTGAGAGCTGGACCATCAAGAAGGCTGATCGCCAAAGAATTGATGCTTTTGAATTATGGTGCTGGAGGAGACTCTTGAGAGTCTCATGGACTGCAAGAAGATCAAACCTATCCATTCTCAAGGAAATCGGCCCCGAGTGCTCACTAGAAGGACAGATCCTGAAGTTGAGGCTCCACTACTTTGGCCACCTCATGAGAAGAGAAGACTCCCTAGAAAAGACCCTGATGTTGGGAAAGATGGAGGGCACAAGGAGAAGAGGACGGCAGAGGATGAGATGGTTGGACAGTATTCTCGAAGTTACTAACATGAGTTTGGCCAAACTGCGGGAGGCAGTGAAGGATAGGCGTGCCTGGCGTGCTCTGGTCCATGGGGTCACGAAGAGTCGGACACGACTGAACGACTGAACAACAACAACAACAACAATATACTATGCACATTCAGAACAACAGAGAAAGCAATATTCCAAAGCATCCAAAAGTCCATCGCATCCATCTTAGTCAGTGTGCATGATGTATGTTTTTCTTTTTTGGCCATGCCTGTTCAGCTCCAAATGGACTATTGTGGCAGCAGTGCTCTTTTGAAACCAGTATAATGTGCATATCCCCAAGGTTTTATTTCCACACATTAACATATACGATGTACAAGCTTTTGCAGTCGGCATCCATTTCTGTGCTAAGTTTGTAAGCCAGCTTTTTTTTTAAGAGAGAGAAAGAGAAAGTGAAAGGTCCAGAATGTGTAGCAGCTTGAAAGTGAATGTTAAACAAGCCCACATTCGCAAGCAAAATTAATTTTCCTCTGAGTTGATGAGGTACTTTATTCTGTAATGCAAGACAACCATTTTGCTAACAAATGAATGTGACTAGGAGGAACTGGTTAGCCTTATGTAAAAGAGATGGCATCTCTCCCCTCACAGCACATCTGGTAGGTGTGGATAGCATTCAGCCTTGCTTTCCAATAAACACCATGCTAATGTCTTTACTGAAAGGACTTCTATGTCATGCCACTCATAATATGTTTTTCAGACACCACGAAAAGAAATCCTCTGTTGCTCAGCCATTTGGGTATCTTATTTTATTGTCTTGGCAGCTGTCCTCCTTATCTGGCAGCCTGCATTTTTTGTTAATTTTGTTTTCTTTATACACAATATAAATCTCTTTGTCCTGCTCTGCTATTTGAATGCATAATGCTGGGGGTTTTTTTCCATGGTGGGGGTGGGAGGTTGTTTTCATTTGGCTACATATTATATTTTGCCCATCCAAAAACCGATTCCATTTTTTTATTCTTTTTTCCAGGATGTTTCTACATCTACAAATAATTGATGTTTTTCTTTTGTGTTATTTTTAGCATGTCCATTTTGGAACAAGAAGTTTTATTTCTGATTTGCAATAATTGACACAATATGGAATGCTTAGATGAGGGATATTATTTCTTATCCTTGCAAATTGACTTCCTCCATGCTGTCTGATCTGTCGTGTGTGTGTGTTCCACAGTTAGCCTTCTATGGTGCCCATTCCAGGTAATTAACTTCTTCATTTAAAACATGTCCCCGGGCATTTATCTCTAAGCGTCCTTTAGTGTAAAGGTGTCATAAACCTAGAGCCTGCATTGGTTGCTGATTTGCTACCAGTTCAGGTTCAAGGTATTTGTGTCAATCTCAAAGTCCTAAACAACTTGGGTCCAAAGTACATTTTGTTGTTCAGTCGTTCAGTCGTGTCCGACTCTTCATGACCCCATGGACCAGAGCATGCCAGGCACACCCTTTGTCCATGGAGTTTTCTTGGCAGGGATACTGGAGTGGCTTGCTGGTTCCTCCTCCAGGTGGATCACATTTAGTCTAAACTCTCCACTATGACCTGTTCATCTTGGGTGGCCCTGCATGGCATAGCTCATAGCTTCCCTGAGTTATTCAAGCCCCTTCGCCACGACAAGGCAGTAATCCATGAAGGAGAAAGTCTTCAGATGGGGCATTCTTTTATGGCCTTCCTTTAGCCTGAGGTTCAGTCAGCTTTTACCAGAGGCCAAACCTTTAGTGTGGTAGGCCCTGCCTTGTGGAAATCCTTGCCAATAGAAGTTCAGAAGAAGTCATATCTGCTTTCTTTTATATATTATATACTGATTGCATGAAACACTTTGCCATAGTCTCATTGCTGAGCAGCAATGTCCAGAGCTCAGTGGAGTGGGAGACCAGGCAACTCAAAGTATCTCTGAGGTATACTTGCCTGGAGGCAGAGTCAGCGTTCAAATTCAGGTCCAGCCCTAGGGTCAGGCAAACAGCAATCCATATGGTCAGAGAATCCAGGGGACAGGGAATCCGATGATCAAGGGTCAAGATGAGCAGAAAGCAGCAAGGTAGGGCCAGGAATGGCAAGCATTATTTCCAGCACCTGATTGCTGCTGGAAGCTCTGCTTAAGAAGGCTGAAGCCATTTGGTTCTCATCAGTGCCTTCTCCTCTGTGTCCTTGAAGGCTGATCAGCTGCAGATGGAGTCACTCCCCCTTCAGGCTGCTGTTCAGCAGGAAAAGCCCATGACACACTGGTGTAACATCAGTGTATAAATGTACCAATGATTTTCACAACAGTATGGGACCCCGTTCTGCCCTGATGTCAATAGGCAAGCTAATTGACAATAATTACTTCTCCCTATTTTCCTATCCCTGTGATGAAGTTGTATATCTTGATTTCAGTAAGGCTTTTGACCAAGTCCCCCCCCCCTGATATCCTTGTAGAAATGCTGGTAAAATGTGGACTGTTAGCTGGATTTGGAGCTGGTTGACTGACCGAACTGAAAGAGTGCTCACTAACAGTTCCTTGGCATCCTGGAGGAAAAGGACAAATGAGCTGCTGCAGGGTTCTATCCTGGGTCTGTTATTGTTCAACATCTTTATAAACGACTTGGATGAAGGAACTGAGGGGATGCTCATCAATTTCGAAGATGACACCAAACAGAAGGGTAGCCAATGTCATTGAAGACAGAATTGGGATTCAAGATGACCTACATAGATTGGAGAACTGGACCAAAACTAACAAAATGAATTTCAACAGAAAAAAATGTAAGGTTCTATACCTAGGCAGGCATAAAAAGCTGAACAAGTATTTATTATTATTATTATTATTATTATTATTATTATTATTCATAGAATCATAGAGTTGGAAGAGACCACAAGGGCCATCCAGTCCAACCCCCTGCCAAGCAGGAAACACCATCATTCCTGACAGATGGCTGTCAAGCCTCTGCTTAAAGACCTCCAAAGAAGGAGACTCCACCACACTCCTTGGTAGCAAATTCCACTGCCGAACAGCTCTCACTGTCAGGAAGTTCTTCCCAATGTTTAGGTGGAATCTTCTTTCTTGTAGTTTGAATCCATTGCCCCGTGTCTGCTTCTCTGGAGCAGCAGAAAACAACCTTTCACCCTCCTCTATATGACATCCTTTTATATATTTGAACATGGCTATCATATCACCCCTTAACCTTCTCTTCTCCAGGCTAAACATACCCAGCTCCCTAAGCTGTTCCTCATAAGGCATTGTTTCCAGGCCTTTGACCATTTTGGTTGCCCTCTTATTATTATTATTATTGCCCTCTTCTTCTTCTTCTTCTTCTTCTTCTTCTTCTTCTTCTTCTTCTTCTTCATTCAACTTATACACCGCCCTATACCTGGAGGTCTCAGGGCAGTTCACAACAAGACCATAACATATAAGACCAAACCAAAAGCAGTAACCCAATAACGCCCCCCCCAAGCCACATTCTAAAAGAGTGTTGGATGTCAATAAGATCAACCAAAGGCCTGGTTAAAAAGGAATGTTTTTGCCTTGCACTTAAAGGTGTATAATGAAGGTACTAGATAAACTTCCCTGGGGAGAGCATTCCATAGATGGGGAGCCACTGCAGAGAAGGCCCGTTCTCGTGTTGCCTAGGGACACCTGGATTGCCAATAGTACACATGAAAAGGTTCTAGGGGTTTTAGTAGATGACAAGCTTAACAGTATGACACAGCAGGAAAAAATGGGGTGGTGATTGTAGTGGTGTGGTAATACTGTTCTAGGCTGCATCAACAGAAGTATAGTGTCCTGATCAAGGGAAGCAATAGTACCACTCTATTCTGCCTTGGCAAGACCACATCTGGAGTACTGTGTCCAGTCCTGGCACCACAATTATTGATATTGAGAAGCTGGAAAGTGTGCAGAGGAGGGCAACCAAGATGATCAAGGGTCTGGAAACCAACCCTTGCGAGGAAGGATTGAGGGAGTTGGAGACTAAGAGGATATATGATAGACATCTTCAAATATCTAAAGGGCTGCCACACATTGGATGGAGCAATTTTCTTTTCTCCTGCTCCGGAGGCTAGGACCCAAACCAATGGCTTCAAGTTACAAGAAAGGAGATTCTGGCTAAACATCAGGAAGAACTTTCCAACAGTAAGAGTTGTTCAACGGTGGAACTGACTCCTACAAGAGGTGGTATACTCTCGTTCCTTGGAGGTTTTTAAGCAGAGGTTGGATAGTCATCTGTCATGTATGATCTGAGATTCCTGTATTGCAGAGAGTTGGACTAGTTGACCCACAGTGTCCCTTCCAACTCTACAATTCTATTATTCTTGTTGGCAGGGGAATTGAAAAGAGAGAGAGAGAGACTGCCAAAGGTTAAAAATACTTGCAGAAAAATGAACCATTGCAAGAAGGCCTGACAAGCTACCTAATTAGTGTTGTGATACTAAGTAATTTGCTTAGGAACAATTAGATTGCCCATAAGTGCTGATGAAAGCAAAATGATAATTCTGGAGCAAAGTAAATACAGTGCAATTAGAAGCACTGGTATAGCTGGCCACATGGGAGCCACATTTATGTAAGGAAGCAATTCAATAACAGGTTGGGGACAGAGTCTCATGAACATTAGTGTAATAACTTCAAAAACTTGCAGTTTGCTGTAATTATGGCAAGTGTGTAATCAGCTGAGAATTTTGATTCAGCGTTTTCTTCAGTGGCGGTGAATATGAGTACCCAATGCCAAGGCTGTATTTCTGAGCAAAGTTAGGCTGCTCAGACTCCATTGGCTTCCATGGGATTTAGCTCACCTAATTATGCTCCAGACTGCAGCCAAAGACATTTTATTCTCAGAAAAGATATAATTTTCCTTCTCATAATCAAATAAGAGAATGCAAGGGGGAATGGGTACAAACATGAACCTCTAACAGTGCAATAATTAGGAGGCCCCTTTTAAGTCTTCACGTATTCTAATCACACTAATAATATTCTAATAACTCTTGCCTCCCAGTAGTAGCAGCAGCAGCAACAGGACTAATTCTACACACTGCTGGAATCTTTAAAACACTTGAAGTGACTAAGAAAAGACATCTTGACACACACAAGAATCTATTGTACTATCAAATGCAGTAAGTTTCATAAAGTGTTGAGTTCAGAATTTAAACATCTGTCTCAGTGCAATATGTGTGAAATCGCTCAGCAAAATACCAGCTAATTAATGTATTGTAGCTAAAAGGGATACTAACAAGAAATCAACATTCTTAAATGCATTGTAGTAAGAAAGCTTACCATGAAATTATCCCAATATTTATTTATTTTTTGCCAAATTGTATGTAATCTCAGATCTGTAGGCCTATGGACAATTTATTCGCAAAGCCATTTCCCAAGAGTTCTTAAGTACTAAATATTGAGAGGCATCCTAGTGCTGAGATAGAAAACTAAAGGTGTAATGATGGCTGCGGGTTCACAACTGGAATTTGGAATGAGGGGTGGAAAATCTATTGCCCTTCCAGATATTGTTGGACTACAATTCCCATCATCTCTCACCACTGCCCAGATGTTGAAGAACTACTGTTCCCATCATCCTTGTCCATTTCCCATGGTGCATGAAGGGCCACAAGTTCCTGATACCTGTCTTAATGTTTTCACTTGTCTCCTAATTGCATGGCATAATGCAGGGAAGGGTAATCAGTCAGTGGTAGAGCATCAGCTTCCATGGAAAGGGAATCTAATTCAGTCCCCAGCATCTCCAGCTAGGGTTAGGAAGACTTTTTGCCTGAGACCCTGGAGAGACACTTGCAGTCAGTGTACAGTATACAGTACTGAATTAGATGGACCATTGGTCTGACTTGGTATGTGGCAGCTTCCTATGCACTTATAGGAAAGTGCCTTATATCAAGTAAGCTGCCTTATATAGAGTGGCATCTCTGATCCCTCTAGCTCAGTGCAGTCTGGAAGTGACTCTCTGGGGTTTCAGGAAGGTTAATTCTCCCAGCCCTATGTGAAATTACATTTGACACCTTTGAATGGAAAGCACATGTTTTTACTCTAAGCTATGGGCCTTCTCAACACGCCCAACTTAATGCATAACCACATTGTAATGGTTATCTGATCTTCCTGCTATGCAGATGAATGAAGGATCAGCACAAGTTCAGCCTACATCATGCGTAGTGGTTGACTCCAAAAGCATTCTGGAGAAGCACATTTGAATATCCATTTCTTCTCTGCTTCCCTTCTCAGTTTTGACTCTGGCTTTTGACTTGCTTTGTCTCCCATTTGATGTTCTCCCACCAATCAATTGAAATTGTAAATATCTTCAGTCTTTGATAATAAAATTGCTTCCAGTGCTCTATCTTGTTAAGAAACAAAAGGCCAGATTGTCTCATGGATATTAAGACAAAGCTGCTGTTTTAATGTAAAAATAGAGCACAATCTCTTTTTCCAATAATTATTATGAAGACATAATCTATTACACTCCTCAAAGCATATGCTCAGATAAACGTGATGTCCTTAACAAGTGACATCTTATTGCCATCTGCTGTTCCACCGGTATTTGTCATTTACCAGACAATTGGCAGTTAGAAGTCTGAACCATTAACATTTTAATATATCTGCAGGCTTCTTGGGTAGGGGAAGAACCCAGCATGAAAATGTACTATTATTTCTTCCCTAAAGCAAACTATAAACTTAGACATGTATTCCATTAACTCAACTATAGACTTCCATTTCCCATCTAAATTGGGTAAGGCAACATCCGAATTTTTGACTAACAGATTAAAGCATTTATCCGATTATAGCTGCTTGTAAAGTAGCCTATATGCCGAAAGCAGTGAAGTTTTGATTGCAATGTGAGGCAGGTTATCTAGACACAGAAAGAAAAATCTCATCGGATTAGTGTACCTGATTAAACAAGGGCCTGGGCTGAATTAAGTAAAGGATTGAACTGTATGGAAATAAAATAAAATATACGAGAAAGTCCAAAAATGGCATTTTGACTGAAAGTAAGAGAAGCAAGTGGTGAAGATGAAAATGAGTGAAACTGTGGGGTGTTGGTTTTTTAGAGCACATCTGTACAAAGGTTTAGAACTAAGAAGGATGCAAATCAAAAACTAAAAAAAAGTCTAGACAACTTTTTCTACACTTCTGATGTAGGAGCTCAGAGATCAAGATGGAACTTTGAATTATTTTACAAAGGAACTGGGCAAAAATCAGATCCGGTAGAATTAATTTGACATAGAGCTGAAAGAGGAAATTGCTATTTCAGTTTCCTCCTTAAGCTCTGTGTTAGAGGGTCCATGGATGAGCTTCAGGAGATCCATGAACTGGGCACAAATTTTTTTTCCAGTGCAATAAAATAAATTGTATGAAAAAATTAATGTGTATGTGCTCGCATTTGTGTGTGTGCGAGTGCGAGAGAGAGACTTTTGGGAGTGGGCATTTTTTAATTTTTTATTTTACCATTAAACTTACCATTACGTATGAGGTGTCTGAGGGCTTTCCATCTTTTTTCCTTTCTTTTCCTAAACACAAAAGCTTTGCTGCTACTTCAAGCATCAGCTTGGCTGCTCACTGCAGCACGGCCACATTCCTAGGAAAAAATGCAGCTTGGAACAATGCTTACCCCATGCGTGTAAGCCACCCTAGGCAGAACAGAACTTACTTCTTGGTACCTATGTATAGGTTTGGACTCCTTATTTCCATAGAATCACTTCTACAGGCACTGTTTTTCAGCAACTGGTGAACTAAAACACCGCGTTTTATCATTGTAAACTGTAAGGGGGTATTGTTTTTGTTTGTTACTATGTTGTGTATTTTAATGTTGTGAACTGCCCTGTGATTCTTGGATGAAGGGTGGTATAGAAATTTAATTTTAAAAAACGAATCAATTATAATCTCAGTGAGTGGCTGTCATAGAATTGTAGAGTTGGAAGGAACCATGAGAGTCAATTATGTTTTATTCAAAGTAGATCTATTGAAAATAATTACCAGGACTAAGCTAGATCCACTGATTTCAACAGAGCCGCTCTGAGTAAAACAACTCAATGCACTTTCCCTGCATATACAAAATTGACCTATTTTGTCTGGTCTGCTGGTTGTGACTCTCCAAGAGGGAGCAGCTTCTTTTCCTAAGACAGAGCTTTGCTGGATGGGGCAGATGGAAATTGCCGTCCAAAATATCTGGAGGGTAACAGATGGCTGAAGCCAGCCCAACAGGATCCTTTCAGTGGAAATTAGGATTGAACCCGAGACCTGCTGCAATGCTGCAAAGCACAGCCTCTACCACTGATCTTTGCTAGTCTTTCCATCTCCTGCTGGTTCAGTATCTCCTCCTACATTTAAACTACTGGCCACCTTATTCTATCATTAACTGCAGCTCAACACACAGAAATTACAGAGGTAAAACTTTTTTTTTGACATAGAGACAAAGAGATAAGGAAACCTTCCAAGAAGATTAAGCATTTGGGAAAGCTTAATTTTTGTACATCAGGTTTCTGTGAAAAGTGCAGGCACGTACGTACATAGAATTGTTCATGTATTCTGTATTCTGTTTTTAAAAGCTACTCTCTGCCCTTCATCATATTAGATTTCAGGGCATGGTGCTCAGCATAAAACAATGCAATTAAAGACAAAGCAGCAGGGCATCTTCTCACAAAACATTTTGTACCCAAGTACAGATGCTTGAGCGCAAACTATATGCACCTCATATTTATTATGAATGGGGCACAAGTGTATAAATCACTGCTTGGTTCTTTCAAAACACATGCAGCCAGAGGTCTGATCTTTTCATCGTCACTGCTCATTTCATTTTAAAGCTACAGTTCGTACGTTAGATTGGTTCAGAAATGAGATGCGTTTTTACCCCCCCCCCCAAAAAAAGAATAAAGTGCTTGTTTTCTGAGTCAAAGTCTTGCCATAGTTGCTGATTGCAGAAATAGCAATGGGACACGGGTAGAGGGGAGGTCAACCCCCCCCCTCCACTTCTGCTTTGCTGGCATTAGCACACCTGGGGGGGGAGAACTAGTAGCTTTTTCTTCTCCCAGGGGCCTTTCATCGAGCACACCTTGACACTAGAGGAGGAGAATGAAGGAAATATATTTTCTTATGATTATATGTTACTACTGGTGACAGCCAATAAGTATTTAAGGTGAGGAGGTAGGGTGTTAGACACCCAAAGCTGGGTGTCTTTGAAATCAGAGGGGCTGGGGTGGCAGAAGAAAAATGAGGGATTCCTCTCCAGCTTCCACTTTAATCTCAGCCAGGAAAGAATTGGGGGGCCCATAAAGAATGTCTATTCTTTGACGCTAGCATCACGGGCCTCTGAAGCCCTTTGATGTCAGATTCCTTGATTTTTCAAGTTGATGTTGTGTGTCCAGGTAGTATAAAACTTATCACAAGAAGCACACTAAAGATCAAAGTAAAATGTGACTACATGACTGAAAAAAATGTCTGGGAAGAGATTTAATTAATTAATTTCAGAATTCGTCATCCATTCTGCATTTGGATAATACTTGAGCTGTATATTTGTATAAGGCATAATATAACTGAAACAATACTAAAAAAAAAAAAAAAAGTAATGAAGCCTGCAATAATTTAAAGCTATGGAATGTGCTTTCTGGAATACATTTCACTCTGTAAAGTCCAGGCTGACCTCATTCACTTCAACCTGAGGGAATGCTCAATGCACACAATGCCATTACAGACTCTGAATAAAATAAAAAATAAAAAAGTTCCTTCCAGTAGCACCTTAGAGACCAACTAAGATTGTTATTGGTATGAGCTTTTGTGTGCATCTGAATAGTGCTTGATGCTACAACAAATGGGGCAGCTCTGCTCATAGCAAGCTCTCTGGAGGCATTAACCCCATATCTGTGCACCAAAGTGGCTGAATCTGATTATGTGTAGCTTATTTCATGTGGCAGAGCTGCTTTCATTTAATGAGAGTTGAACCTAACATTCTCAGCATAACTGGGATTTTAAATAGCATAAATACTCCTGTATCAATACATATAGCTTTGTCAAATTTGAAGACTTGCAGAAGTTCATGTGTTTGAGAGATGGCGAACATCAAAGCATTTTTCAATACTACTTGTATTGGCTTTAAGTTAGGTAAGAACTCTTCAGTCTAATACTTTATTCAGGCATGTACAACTTTGTTCTTATAATCTATATTTATAATAAATTTATATCACATCAATATGGAATTGGAGAAGTATGACATTTTCCTAAAACAGTAAGTAAGGTTAGTTAATATGAAACAGCTCTTGATTTCAGCTTGATTCTGAACCCACCTCCAACAGAAAGTGGATGATCCTGTTGGGAGCCAAGAAAGAGCATTGATATGCACACACCATCTGTGCAAATATCTCCATTCTTTTTTTAGATGTTAACAAAATTCCTGAGGTGTCAGGAATGTTGTCATGTATTTTCTCACATGTCGCCATTGTCGTGCAGAGGGCCCAATTAGTGTCAAGTCCATTCAATAGTTTTGGCTCATCAGCGTCCTACTATTATAGCCCAACACATCAGTATCTGCTAAGCACAGCTTATGGTCTGTTCTGTTCTGTTCATACTGGCAACAGGAGGTAATCTTCTCACTGCTTCCAAATCATTATCCATTCACATTTAATCAATACAAACCACTTCCCACTATGGAGAGATGTGCAGTGTAATTTATGCAGTAATATGAGGGATTTTACTGAGCTGTTGAATTTGGATCAGTATGCAGGTCCTTACTTCTCCAAAACTAAGCCTTGTTCCAAGTCGGAATTCCAATACAGATTCAACAGAAGTTCAATGTTCTCAAAGGTTTGCAGTACAGATGATGCCTTCTCTCTGTGTGTCTCAAATTGCAAGGGGAAGGGTAGGGTTGGCCTTACTCCTATTTGACATCATCCAGAGAGCAGGAGTTATCAGGGTTCCCAAGCATGAAGAAGCATCTAAGTGCAATCCAACATTTAGAAGCCCTCTTCAGATCTCCCCACTCAGAGTGAGAAGATCCTAAATGTAACTGGTCTGTGTGGAGGGCTTGTGTGTCTTGTGTGCATACCTTTCTGCCCCTTCTCCACTTTTTGGTCTTGTGTCTGCCAATTTTTGTTTCTCTCACTTCCTTTTTCCAATCTTAAATTCAGCTTTCTACATTTCCACATTGGTTTGCATTAAAAAAAAAAGAAGTCCTCATGAAAATTCATCAGAAATTTAGTGTGATTTTCTCCTAATATACACAGTTTGCAAAGCAATTTCCCCTAATAAAAGGCAATTATATGCACACTTTACTCTATTATATGTATTTTTTTTTTAATTACTTGTCCGGAGAACTGCACTGCAAAATTCAGAGAAGTCTGAATTTCAGTGGGTGGCTATGTTTTAGGAAGTGCAAGTTATGTAGGTTCGCCTTTAAATGCAAACTGAATTTAATTTCTCCACTATCTATACTTATATGGTCAGACTGAACAGCTGAAGAGGGCTTAAGATCCTTCTAACCACTATTCAAGTGTTTAGGTGTTGCCCCAAAGTTTCAAAGGTTATATTCTGCAATAGAAAACCACGTTGTGATAAAGCCATCATTTACCACTACAGTATCTCAGTTTGGAATACAATATTAATGACACTGCTTCCTGGAGATATGACATTTTTGCTGGCTGGAAGTAGAATTCTTGCTGTATCTATTAGATAGAAAGATTAGATAGGTGGTGGAGAGGTTATGTACCAAACACTATCAAGCAGTTAATCTGGAAATAAGGAGAGGTTCACTTCATGCTCATAATACTCCTGGGTTATTTTGAAGCTGGCTAACAGTTTTGTATTATCCTGAAGCTAATATTTATATTCAGGGAGTCACTGTATATCCCTGTCAGAACATCAGTATTGCTTAACCATCAACTTGGAATTTTATCTTCTTCTGATCTGTTTTCTGAAAACATTCCTAAGGATCAATAAAATCTCCATTTCACTGCATCATGAGCTCATTATTAATGCTAAAAGGGCATTAGTTGGTGACTATTTCTTTTAATTAATATTTTTAAGCAAATAACTTCAGCAGATACATTACATTTAATAAAACAATACTTAGTTATAATTAAATAAAAAATAAAAATAAAAAGCATTGCAATTATCATTCACAAATGAGCAGACTAATATTCCAACAATAATTACAATATGATGGATCTCATAATATCTGTGAATCTCTATTCTCAATCATTTCAAAACTCATTTGATTATATAGGCCTCTCAGCAAATCTGATATGATTTGTTAACTTGAGCATTGCAATTTGGTTCCAAACACCAGGTTGTCTTTGAAAGTTTCACTGGGCCTTTCTGGCCAAGGCTGTATTTTTATTTTTACTTTTTTATGAATGGTGCCTGGGTTTTGAAAGAAGCAAGTGTGTACATTGCATACATTCATTGTATACAGTTATATTAATCTATTGATAAACCTCAAAATGTTATCTGAAAGAATATTCGAGAGAACATTCAGATATGCATCATCACCTTTACATGAATAGATTTTCTTCTCATTCTTGAGTTGTGTAGGAAAGTTCCTAATTAGGTTTAGAGAATATCTGAGTATGAGGAAACATCCTGTGGAAATACACCGAAGAAAGTCAGTACTCCCAGCAGGAGAAAAACATGGAGCATTATACACTGATTTTTGTTTTGTTTTGTTTTGTTTTTTGTTGACATGCACACTCTCTGTTTCCTTGTTAAGTATTTGATGAATGTTTGGCTTTTCCCACAAGAAGGATGGCGGGTGGTAGGTATGGCTTTGAAAGTGGCATGCTGGTGGAGGCAGAGTGGGATGATGGAGACAGGAGATGAAGCTTCAAAACCACTCATATTGGCTCTAAATCCCTCCAATTTTCCTATTATTATTATTATTATTATTATTATTATTATTATTATTAGTGAGAAAGGGACTACAGAGACAATCCAAGAAGAGCCTCGGAAGATCCACTCATTCCTAGTGATTCCAGGAACCAAGAGGCTAGCAAGGAGGTGAACAGGAGAGAGAGTAAGAGGACAAACTTCAACCCTCTCACCAACCTGCTCCTACAGCCCTTTCCCAATATTAATCAGTTTGGTGGTTCAGACCAACCATTGGTTTGATTGATTATTTGAAAGCATTTATAGTATGCTTTTAGATTAAAGGCAATTTTAAAATAATCAATCAAACGAACAGTCACACAGGTGAGGGTACCCTACTCCAGAAACCCAGGGTAATTGGAGAATCTATTTCCCTTCCTTCTTTCCCCGCTTGCTTTTATCTTTGCTAGCTGACTAGTCCCCCCCTCCCCCAACCACCCTTTGGATTTACATTCAACTCTGTGGTTGCACTACACTTCACAACATGTTCTTGTTAGCACTTCTAAAGACAAATCTTTGTTGTCAATGAATCCACAGCATCAGATAATAGGAAGAGACAGAATTAACTGCCCAGTGTGGAAGAAACCTTTCAGATGACAAGCATTTTGTTCACTCCTTTTAATCTTTATGGATTAAAAACACAGTCACAGGAAGGGGGGGGCTCAATTCTACCAAAGCAAGACCTCCAAACAGAATTTAGGCAAAAGCAGAACTCTAGTACATGCATCCTGAATTAGAGTTATGTTCTCTACAAAGGTTCCCTTGAAGTATGTGTATCAACTGGGGCCAGAACTGGCTAATTACAGAATCTTCATTCTTAATTGAAATGTAAAGAAGTTTTTCCTTGATTGAAATATTTCTCAATACAAAGAAGAATTGTGGTGCATATTTCACCCAGCTCTTTTTTTTTTTTTTTGGCCAATCACAGGTGAAAGAGTTAAACAACACACCCACCCCTCTGACATCACCCACAAGCCATTCCAGTGTGGTGAGTGGAAAGCCCCAGAGAGAGGCTTGCACCATTGTGAGCTATGACAAACAAACAAACAAAAAAGCCTTGGTGACTTTTGTCAGAGTAGTCCTCACCCATCATAAGTCTATGGGGGGGATTCTTTACCAGCTAATAAATCAATAGCATTTTGCACCCTTGTTTTTGCAGTGACAATTGGGAAACCTGGACGGCAGTTTTGGTCCTAGTATTAGCTACAAACATTATTGTCAATTACCCCAGCTCTTTTATTTCAGGATTGATTTCTTTGGCCATTTTTTTTACACATATATGTGACCCTCTGTGGGTTAATGCCTGGCTACACTTGTGGAGGTAGTCCAATGTGACTGTAGCTCTTTGCGGGGAGGTGCCTGAATGTGATAAGCCAGAGCACAGAGGGAGTTCAGGTAGAGTAATTCTACTTGATAGAAAGAGCTGAGGCAGTTAGTGTTTTAATGCTTGAAAACAATCATTGAATAATTGAACAAGATAGTTTATTTCTGAATCACTTATTTCCAGGAGACATCAATAAAATGGAGTGGTAACTTCCAAGGGTCAAGCCAAATGAGGTGATAAATTTGTGATCACATTTCTCTTTTTTCAAAAAGCAGGATCATGAGCATGGTGTGTAGAAATAGGGAGATGGGATCAAGACTTAAGAAATTAGAGTAAGGTAAAGGTAAAGCGACCCCTGACCGTTAGGTCCAGTCACGGATGACTCTGGGGTTGCGGCACTCATCTCGTTTTATTGGTCAAGGAAGCCGGCGTACAGCTTCCAGGTCATGTGGCCAGCATGACTTAGCCGCTTCTGGCAAACCAGAGCAGCATACAGAAATGTCATTTACCTTCCCGCCGGAGCGGTACCTATTCATCTACTTGCACTTTGACATGCTTTCCAACTGCTAGGTTGGCAGGAGCTGGGACCAAGCAATGGGAGCTCACCCCATTGCGGGGATTTGAACCGCCGACCTTCTGATGGGCAAGCCCTAGGCTTTAGAGAAGGGTTGCCATATTTCAGAAAGTGAATATCCAGACACAAATGTTGTTGAGGTTTTTTAGGCAAAATCGCAAAAAATGCAAATATTTAGGGAAATCGGCAAAAGCAACACTGCCAACATGAGTTGACATACGTCCAGATTTTCCCAGACAGTTCCACACACACACCCCCATACACTGCTTCAGGCTGCAGTATTCCATGTATGTCCAGGAAATTCAGGACGTATGGCAACCCTAAATAATTAGAGAAATCTCACAGCTTTTTCTCAGCTCTTATATACAATATTATAGTAGGATATGTTTACATTAAGAACCAGTAAGCCAAAGACAAAGAACAAAGCATGTGTTAGTTCTGACGACATGGGGCAGATTAGTAGAATATGTGCACATTTAATACAATTTGGAGAGAAAATATCAAAGTTACTGACAACAGAAGACTGCCTGGCTATCCAATAGAAAAATGAAAAATGATTGGAAACAGCAGCGGAAATAAGTAAATAAATAGAAATGGGTCCCTTCCCATTCTACAATTCTATGGAACACTGTTCAAAGAAATGGAAGATGAAATGAATTGTCCCTTTAAAATGAATCTGAATGGAAAAACAATACATTTTCCTTTGCAGTTCTTTCAAGACCTGTGCTATTGTGTGTCTGATCAACAATGTAGGCCTTGTCTCACACATATTCTCTCAAACCTTATTTTCATGCTGCTGTCTATGTCAGGGGAGCATGCATTCCCAGCATCTTCCTAGCATTGCATGGAGACATAAGAACAAACCATCCAACAAGCAGACAGACTGTACCAAATATGGTGGATGGCTTCCCTACCTGGGATTTTCCCAGCCCATAAATTTACCTATGGCAGGACTGAGAAAATTGTGGGGTAAATGGGGACATCTATTTTTGCCTCTTTAATTCTGTGCATCTCCAAGCTAAAAAATGTATCAATTAGCCTTAACAAAGAATATTTATCTCTGCTGCATTTATACAATCGTATAGTGTCGCTTTGGCAGATATTAGCAATAAACAAATCCCATGTGAAGGCCAATAAAACTCTTCTTTTGTAATGTTAATGTTACTGTCTCTATAAATCTGTGATTCTAGCCACAGCCTCCGTTCCATTTCAGCCTTTGATTTACGAGTAGGCTGACCTGGGCCTAACCCTGTCAGCTTTAGTTCTGAGACAGTCTTTAGGATTATGGGCCTCTGATCTGGTAAATTCCTGAGAGGAAAAATTTAACTGAGGAAGGCTCTCTCTGACAAGCGATAAAGCCCTGTTCTTTTCAGGTTACACAAGAGACTGAGCTGCAGGAAGAATTAATTGAGAGAGGCACAGAGACAAAGTAGAGAAGAAAAGAAAGAGGGGACTTATGGGAGACGCCTTGCAAAGAAACAAAGATGGGTTGGAGAAAAGCAATCAATTCCCATTTATAAGGAAGGGAGTCTAGGACAATAATTAGCATCAGAGCAGAATCAATTTTCCTAGGCAAAGTATTTTATTAGATTGTTACATGACAGGATGCTAATTAAAACTGATTGGCCTAATTAGAATGGCATTAATAACATGGCAGGCACTGGCATTGTATCACTTTGTCCACGATGTTCTTCGAAGACACAAAGTGTCACTGCATATACTTCTTGTTTTTCTAACAAATAGACAGCATTGCTGTGAGTTGAATGTGTAAGGGTATCCGGCCTATTCTGGAATAGTACGGAGGCAAAGAAATGGCAAATTAGCTATGATGGAGACAGACAGCTGGAAAAGTGGAGATGCCAAGGCAGACAGAATGAAAAGCAATTAGTGAAAACATAGTAGACATAGGGCCTTTGTGCCCTTTTGTTACACCATTAAAGAACCATTTTGTAAGCTGCGTTCATATAGCACTTTATTCCATTTTCCTGATGCTTCTTTACCTGATAATTTTCGCATTTGATGTGATCTTTCACCAACGTAAAAGCCACTTCTTGAAATCTAGCACACATTTCCGCGTTAAATGCTTCCAGGAAAAAAAAAATCAATTTAACTTAACTCAGAAAAATCACAGGAGTTTTCGTGATCATGCCAACACTGCTTATGTGATGAAATTAGGGGTTAGTATCCTGGCATATATTTATTTCCAACCATTTAAAATTCAGCACAGCACGGTGGTTTATCAGTCAAGAAGCCACAGGTTCATAATGCAACAGGTAATGCAGTGTTAAAGGAACATTCAGCTCCAGAATAGAAGTGTCAGCATTATAGCCAGAAAAACTAATGCAATACACTCCACGTTTGAATACACTTTTAGTCTAGCAATGAACAGAGAGTGCAGAATGATACCAAAGCAAAGCAGCCAGTGCATATATTAAGTTTACTTTGGTACAAAGACAACTCAAACAGCTTTCTGTTGCTTTTGCAATGTGCAACAGAATTGTATGTATTCCATATGATGAGGAAGTTGCCTTCTACTGAGGCCACATTCACACCATGCATTTAAAGTACAATGATATCACCTTAAGTAGCCATAGCTTCCCCCAAAGGATTCTGAGTGCTGAGAGTTGCTACTCCCAGAGTGGTTTAACTATCAATCTCTCATCACAGGAAACTATGATAATTATAGCTCTGTGGGTGAAATAGGGGTTTCCTAACAACTCATATCACCCTTAACCAACTATTGCTCCCAGGATTCTTTGGGGGGAAAGCCATGATTGTTTGAATTGTATTGCGGTGCTTTCAATGTATTGTGTGAGTTTGGCCTGTGTCTAGCTATTGGTCCTGCTAGTTCATTATTGCCGACACCTCTGTTGAAGAACTTCCTAAAGCCCAAGGGTCACATTTCCTCATGAACAACTTTCCAGGGCCTGCGTGACAATGGTCACAGAGCCAGAGGCAACAAATATGTATGGATAGAGGCAAAAGTAGATGGAACAATAGATGTGACTCTTTCTGTTGTACAGTGGGCTACATTCCAGCCATGAAATAGTCAGACATTTCTACACACACTCCTCTATCCTCTATCCAGTGAAGCAAAACACATTCTCATAGTTCAATGAAACATTTCAGAAAGGCAAAAGTATTCAAGAAAGGTGAAGAGGAGGTCTACTAATGAATGGAGCCCAAGGGCCTGAGAGAGAAGTTTAGAGGGCTTCATCTAATCTTTGGGATTAAGGTTCCCTACCGGGCTTTCCAGGGTTGCAGATAATAATTTATTTATTTATTTATACATACATACATACACACACACACACACACACACACATACATACCCCGCCCATCTGGCTAGGTCTCCCCAGCCACTCTGGGCGGCTTCCAACAAATATTAAAATACATTAGAATATCAGATTAAAAACTTCCCTAAACAGGGCTGCCTTCAAGTATTTTCTAAATGTCAGATAGTTGTTTATCTCTTTGACCTCTGATGGGAGGGCATTCCACAGGGCGGGCGCCACTACTGAGAAGGTCCTCTGCCTGGTTCCCTGTAGCTTTGCTTCTCGCAGTGAGGGAACAGCCAGAAGGCGCTCGGCGCTGGATATCAGTGTCTGGGCTGAACGATGGGGGTGGATATGCTCCTTCAGGTATACAGGACCGAGGCTGTTTAAGGCTTTAAAGGTCAGCACCAACACTTTGAATTGTGCCTGGAAACGTACTGGGAGCCAATGTATATCTCTCAGGACTGGTGTTATGTGGTCCCGGCGGCCACTCCCATTCACCAGTCTAGCTGCCGCATTCTGGATTAATTGCAGTTTCCAGGTCACCTTCAAAGGTAGCCCCACATAGAGCGCATTGCAGTAGTCCAAGAGGCAGATAACCAGAGCGAGACAGTCCACAGGCAGGTAGGGTCTCAGCTTGCATACCAGATGGAGCTGGTAGATAGCCGCCCTGGACACAGAATTAACCTGCGCCTCCATGGACAGCTGTGAGTCCAAAATGACTCCCAGGCTGTGCACCTGGTCCTTCAGGGGCACAGTTACCCCATTCAGGACCAGTGAGTCCCCCACACCCACCCGCCCCATCCCCTAAAAACAGTCCAGAAGGATGTTATGGTCAATGGTGTCAAAGGCCGCTGAGAGATCCAGCAGAACTAGGAAACAACTCTCACCTTTGTCCCTAGCCCGCCGGAGATCATCGACCAGCGCGACCAAGGCAGTTTCAGTCCCATGATGAGGCCTGAATCCTGATTGGAAGGGATCCAAATGGTCGCTTTTTTAAATGTCAGATACAAGTCTTTCCAAGCCCTACCCAGAGATGCTAGGAATTGAACCTGGTATCATCTGCATATAAAACAGGGACTCGACCACTGAGCTATGGTTCCTCCTAAATGCCCCATATTTCTCCTTGAAAACATGAAATAAATGACTGAAAATTCCCTTGGTTACAAATGTTTCAGGGTGCATACTGACTCATTTGGGGACGATGTTTTCCCTTACAGAAGATGAAAAAAAAATACAAAAACAAAGATTGCTAAATAGAATTTTTTATTTAAGGTGCTTCTATGCCACTCCTCTGCTACAAAATAATATCTGACGTGGTTTAACCAAACTCAGTGCAACAATAGTAACAGATACAGGTGGGTAGCCGTGTTGGTCTGCCATAGTCAAAACAAAATCGAAAATTCTTTCTAGTAGCACCTTAGAGACCAACTGAGTTTGTTCCTGGTATGGGTATCTGAAGAAGTGTGCATGCACACGAAAGCTCATACCAGGAACAAACTCAGTTGGTCTCTAAGGTGCTACTAGAAAGAATACTAACAGAGTAAAGCAAGTCAGTTAAAAACATGTAGCAGTAAAAGTACTCTACAAAATACTAATCTGGTTCCTGGAAACCCATTAATTCATAGCCCTTCTGTATGTCCAAGAAAATTAGGATGAATTATGAATTGATGTCTCAGATTCCCCGCTGTTACCAGCGAAAGAGCAAAGCTTACTGAACTCATTCGCTAACCCAAAGAAGTCTTAAACATTGCCATTTCCATCATTAAAAAGCCCAAACACATTTAATTACGTGTTTTCACACTGCTTTTCCTGGTGCCTTTGAATAACTATCCCTAATGTACTGCAGTTGCTTAAATGGAGGCACAAACAGGGCAAGGAAGCCCATCGTTCTATTACTATGTATATTGCAAAACACAATGTTAATATTTAAAGCTTTGCAAATGAAGTTTAAATTATTAAAATCTATATTAAATATGCATACATTGATATAGAAAAAGGTACTTATGTACCAAGAAGGAATGATCTACCACTATAATATAATCTGATCCTGGAAGAATCCAGGGCAAGAAATAGTGGCTGCACTTGCATATATATATATATATATATATATATATATATATATATATATATATATATATATATATATATACATACACATACACACACACACACACAGATATATATATATATATATATATATATATATATATATATATATACATACATATATACACACACACACACACGCTTTATTCACATAGCCAACAGCCATAGCAACAACAGACATGCAGTATACAAATAAAAATAACAATGGATAAAAAAGAACATATATCTATGATTATCGTTCAGATAGTGGCTCTTAGTCTCATTGCACCCTCAATGAATCTAACAACTTTTGTCTTTATCAGATCATTTTGATCTGATAAAAGAAAGAACAATGTGGCCACAGTAAGAAATAGGAATTACTTAAAACCGGGCATTTTTAAGCATGCAAAATAGTGGGGGAATTCTCCATTGGCCTACATATATTCCTTATCAGTAAAGTGCCCTTTTAAGGTCAGTCTGTTTATTTTTGCAACATGAGGACATGGGTCCATTTGCCCCTCTGCACTTTCTCAGTAAAAACAAACTCCCCCCAATCTTGTGCCCTTTTCTCATTGCACCATACAGATAAGCAACATCTAAAATGCATGTCATTGGAAAAAGTATGAACTAATCTGAAGGCCTATTGAAATTATAGTTAGCTGTGAATGTCAATTGCCATGATGGGGTTCCACTGAAATAAATGCAAGCTTGAATCTCAAATGTAATGGAAACTTGATGAGATATTAACTGCACACTTGAATAATTTTTATATCTTAGAAGAGTAAGTCTGATAAATTCCCTCACACCTAGACCTCCACATTGTTCCTGGCACTCTGGGGATAGAGGTGGTGGTAACAGAACACATCCCTGCCTTATGGAATACTTTGAAAAGCAAAGAGAAAGGAAGCTGAGAATTAGCTTGCTTTAATCTACTTTGAGAATTTTCATCCATTGCATGCATTTGTTGAATCCTTTGCCATACTAACGTTCTTTCTATTCTACAGATTATGGAATGATCCAGTATGCATGTGGCTGGAAGTGTAACAGCAGGGATCATTCAGTTTGTAACTTAAGGGTTACGTTTGTTAGTGGTAAATTCAACCAATTAAGAGGGAGAAAGGTGGAGGTGTTGCTTAGCAACCAGGTTGAGTGGTGTGATCTTCATTGAAGTAGCATGTGCTATGATTGGCTATGTAGTTCTGCGGGAGCTCACCCCACCCACCATACATTTAAAACACTGATATCACTTTGAACACTCATGGCTTCCTCCAAAGTATTCTGGGAGCTGTAGTTAGTGAAGGGTGCCAATAATGACCAGAAAGTCCCTTCCCCCACTCACAGAGCTGCACTTTCCAGAGTTCCCTTTGAAGAAAGATGGATTGTTAAAACACTCTGGGAATTGTAGCTGTGGGGGGGGGGGAGAGAGAAGCGGTCTCCTAACAATTGTCAGCGTCCTCTACAAATTACAGCTCCCATAATTCTTTTGTGGAAGCCTTGACTGTTTCCAGTAATATCATAGTGCTTTAAATGTTTAAATGTATTTTTAATCTTTTGTTGGAAGCTGCCCAGAGTGGCTGGGGAAACCCAGCCAGATGGGCGGGGTATATTATTGTTATTATTATTATTATTAAATGTATGGTGTGAACAATGCCTTAGTTTATTGTCTTTCTGCTGTGTAAAAAACCTGAGCTAAGAAAGACAAAACCACTTTGTTGCTTTATCCTCACATTATACACTGCTTTTGTTCAATTTGTTCAGTAAAGTGTTACCAGGACTTTTCTTAAGCTGTTGCATATGTAACTGCCTGACAACAGGATGCTGGATTAAGTGGGGCTTTGGTCTGATCCAGCTGGGACCTTCTTGCAATCTTATGGTAGGAAGTAACCAGTACTACCAATACAAGTATCCTCTTGCCAGCCATTACCTCAATTCAAGATGTGTCTAAGAACTGGTTGGTATGAGACTAGCTCCTGCTGTTACTCACTACTACTACTACTACTACGATAGCAAAATGAGCCAAGGAGTCATAGTAGTCCAGTACCCTGCTTGCCTCTACTCCTTCCTGCCGCTACACTACCAGGCTGTTGGCCATTGACAGTGAAATAGAGACTACAAGCAAATTGCTGAACAGGCTGGGCGGATTTCTCTTTGTGGTGGCTTGTAGGTGCGGGATCAGGGCACAGAACAGGCAAACTTTCAAAGAACTTTTAATGCCTACTACATATGCATGTACAATGCACACACAGAATTAATTTCAGGTTTAATCCTAATAAGAGGTAACGGGGAGGGGGAACAAACTCTTTCCCTCCTTCAACCGTCCTTCCCTGACAGCTGTCCAGGACAGCTAAAAACAAGCCTGAACCAATCAAAATCAGGCTGCTTGGCAACTCTAGGGTTTATTTGAATTAGAATAATTATGCTTATATACAGTTTCTGTGAGTCTACCTTTCCTGATCATCTTTATACAAATAAAAAAGGCATTTTTAGAATACTTAAGTATCAAATGCGAAACTGGTAGTGGGAATGTACAAATAGATCTTTTAGAGTAATGGAAAGTCCTAGATGTTTTCCATTTCATTCCACATACTTGCCAGAGTAGATTTTCTATTCATATAACAAAAGTTGTAAATGGCACATTATCTACTTTCTCTTATTTATAAAGCAGGCAAAAATCCATTTTATTGAACTGGATGCTCACTGCTTTCTCACTAATGCAATATTAAGGGCCCTTTTATATTACTGGAGCAGAGTTTCAAATTAAATGCAAAATATATTTTGTCAGCTGAAGCATAGCCAATGTAGTCACCCTCATGTTCTGTAAGGCTGGCTTCAGCATTAAAGGCACAACTCACCTTTTCTTGTGCTGCTGCTATTCCTTGTGCCAGGAAATTAGTTGGTGGATTGTGTCATATTGTGGCGATACATGATAGGCTACAACTCTTGCGCACTGCCCAACACAAATTTTCGCAACTGAGGATTTATAAATCCTTTCTCAAAATCCACTCCACTGTTATTTTTATTTTTATTTTTATTGGTACCTTTGGCTGCAGGAAATGTGTTAGTGTTGTTTACTTGAATCAATTCCAGGACACAGCAGGCAAGCATTTGCTTATGGGTCATAAATCTATGGCTCCAAAAGAAGGATTTAGAGCATAGCAGAAGGTTTGGATATACAGTCAGGATAAAGAAGAAAATTAGAGCTGCCTGTGACTGCCTCCTTCCCTCCCCCCCCCCTTCACCAGGTCTCTGGCGTGCTTGTCAACTAGACCCATAGCTGTCAACCCTCCCTGCTGTTCCCCACTGCTATATACATAGCTGTCAACCCTCCTTGCTGTTTCCCAATGCTATAATAAGGGAATTTCCCGCAAAAAAAATGGAAAGGTTGACAGCTATGACTAGACCTGACCTGGACAAGACATGCACAAGTCTAAATGGGTTCCTCCACACTAGGTGGTGGATATAAAGAATCATGCACAGTGCAGCTAGTGGCGGAAATACCAAGGCTGTGCACGAAGCACAGCATCTTCATTTTAAGGCTATAGATTTCCTCACCTCTGTTTTGTATTCTGAGGGTCATAGGACTCAAAGGCAGCTGCCTAACGCCGAGTCAGATAATTGGCCTGATTGTTTCATACTGTCTACAGCATGGACTTTGCATTGACTCTCCAAGGTCTTTCCCAGCCCTACCAGTTGCTGATGCTGATTTGACCGTAGTCTTTCTGTATCGCAAAGCATGTGCTCTGGCTCCATGCACATTCCTATTTACTCTGCACTCCTACCACTGCTTTACAAAGTGCAATACACATGGTGTGAACCGCAATCCATATCTATCCTGTAGTTTCTTATGAAATGTGGCATGCTGATTTGTTTTTCCCTAAACTAGCTTCGATCTGAATGGAGAAAAAGAACAATCTGACTGTAATGTGTATACAGCCTTTGCCACAGAGGTATGGTTCCTACGCCTGCCCCCATGCAGGAGAAGATCCTGTACAAATATGCTCCATATTCATGTAGAATTGTGTTGGTTCATATCAGAAATAGAGTAGAGGATCTCGTGTATAGATGTGGGAGTTTGCTGTCCAGGTTGTTGAACCAGAGAACAGTCTTCATGTAAAGGGGTTTTTTTTGGGGGGGGGGAAATATTTAATCGAAACATTTTAGCTCATTTTTCCAGGATAATACATTGTAGTTTTATTAAGAAGCAATGCTAAAACACGGGAAACAAAAAACTATCAAGAATCAAGTTTTGTTTGTGTTTTAAAGAAAGAAATCCACATTTTAAAAAAAGAGTTTTCTTCTAGTAATTAAGTTTTTTTTTAAAGAGGGTTTCGTGTTATTACACTCACTGTTTATATATATTTTAGCAAGTTTGCATCAACAACTGCCTTTTCCATGGCAAGGCATTTTAACACTACACCTCTAGAAGAAAATGAGCTGGTGTGGGAACAATCCATAAGAATGTTTCTGTAAAAATGTGTTCAAGCACTGATCTCTATAAGGAAGTCTCTTTTTGTCAAGGCAGCCCAACTGAAATCCTGCAAATTCCACAGGGTTTTCTGTAGAAAACAAAATGGCGGCTTGCTTTACTACTCCCACCCTCAAAAGAATTTTGCACATAAAACACAGACAAGATATAGCCGAAACAAAGAAGCCATTTTTGAGGAGAGTGAAGTAGCTGAGAAATGTCCTTGCCATGGTTTAGCACTGCTATGGATTAGACATACAGAAGTTAACGAAGAATCTCCTTTCCCATCCACTGTATCCACCTTCCCTATATGACCATCTTCTCAAATGACTTCAATTGAGAGATGACACATAGCAACTGGGGAAATGGCCTTCTTGGGGGTGGCACCTGCTTATAGAAGAGCCATCTTTGGAGAGGCTCGCCTTTTGCCTTATTTGTGGTGAATTGTCCCCCCCCCCCCAGAGTTTAACATTATGAACTTCTGAGTAAACTGAATTTTAGATCTGCAGTATACCGGTAGTTCTTCGTGTTGCTGTGTATGTTGTTTGATTCTCTGCCACTGAAATGTTTGTGCTGGATTTTATGCCTGTATTTGTTTGTTCTGCGATTACTATTGTATTTGGGGGCGGGAATTATAAACAACTCAGGGAACATTGTTATTGGGCAGTACATAAATGCTGTCAAGAATAAGAACAACAATAATTACTCTTGGAATAAATTTAAAAAGCTCCTACAATTACTCCATTGGACCAGACCAATATTGGCTGAAGATGGGAGAAGAGGGAGGCAGATTGACAGAGCTGAACTCTGTATGATTTTGAAATTCATTCATGCACAATGTAATAGCCCTTATTCAAATCAGAGCCTTGAGCATAGCTCAGACTGCAGGAGCCCTTCAATGTGATGCAGAGGGGGCAACTGAAATGTGAGGAAGTTCATCTATTGAAGGTTTCAGATGCTGCACCCTAGTGCGTAAATTAAACACTTTCAGCGTTCAGTATTACAAAAGTATCCCATGGGGCAAAAAGGTCTCTTGGGGCATATTTTACAGTGGTGAGTGACAGCTAGAAAAGCATGGCATGTAACTGACAGTGGGCTTAAGCATTATTTACATGGCCATCAGCTACGCAGAGGCAGATATAAACAACATGTTCTTTTATGTATAGCTGCTTGGTTCCAAATCTGCAGGTAGCCCAGTTTGCTTTGGTTCACGGAAAAATCATTGAAAGTTATCAAGCTTCAAATGCATGACTACAGTTTGATTTATGCACGGTATCAGTGGGCATTAGGAGCAGCTAAGGAAGCATGTAAGCTTTCCAAGCTGGGTATGTTTAGCCTGGAAAAAAGGAGATCGAGAAGAGATATGATAGCCATCTTCAAATATTTGAATGGTTGTCACATGGCATATGGAGCAAGCTTGTTTTCTCCTGCTCTCGAGAAACCCAAGGACCCAAACCAATGGCTTCAAGTTACAAGAAAGGAGCTTCTGACTAAACATCAGGAAGAACTTTCTGACAGCAAGAGCTACTTGGCAGTGAAATGAACTGGGAGGTTGTGGACTCTCCTTCATTGAAGGTTTTTTTAAGTGGAGGTTGGATGGCCATCTGTTGTGGATGCTTTAGTTGAGGTTCCTGCATTGCAGGAGGTTGGACTAGATGACTCTTCAGGTCCCTTCCAACTCTACAATCCTATGATTTAAGTTTTGAAAAGTGGAAAGATGGGGCATGACTTAAACTTTGCAAGTGAACAGAGGAAAGCCCTGAAAAATGAGCTGCAATCATGTTTATCATTGTTTGATTTGGGAAGATTATATCCAGAATATGTTGACATTGTGGAGCTTTCTGGGGCATGTTCTAGATTCAAGTAACTTGAAGCACTGAGCAGACCTATTGGAACACTCTGACAAGCTACATGAACTGAGATTACACCAAATACTCTCCTTATATGTGTAAAAGAAGACTAGTAGTTGTGGCCTAATTATCTTCGGGGGCATTCCCCCCCATTATGGATCTTTTTGTTATGATAAGTTAAGTCATGAAAGAGAAGCATAATTTGAAACTCCTCGCTGTAGGCTAAGATGGAATTGTTGTTCTCCTGTGCCAAATAAAATCAAGGCCCAAATAAAACATAATGAGAGGCATATTTCATGTCTCTGCCCCATTCATATATACAAAGTGGGGTTAGGATGTCTTGCTTTGAAGGTAAAAAAAAAGGAGTAGGGTGGAGAGCAAGGCTGAACCCTCTATGCTTCCACTTTTTACCTTCTCAAAGTCAGTTGCTCCAGACTCTTTCCTGTAGTGTGTGTGGGCTGTCTGATCCATAATTGAAGCTTCTGTTTTCTCTCTGAATGCAGTTCCTTCCATAGCTCTTTGGAAACCAGTCTCAGTCTTTTCTGTGTAACAAGTCCTAGCTGCTCTGTTGAGTTGCTGTTCTGTTGTTCATATATAAATACAACTGTTGAAGTTCTCTTGACTCCTGCTGCTTGCTGGTTTTAGGGCAGAGCTATTGCAAGGTTTCCACACACAATGAGCACCCTTCCCATTCTAATTCTCACCTAATTTTCTTTTGCTTTGCACTTGATCTTTTACCACCCTTAGTACAGGGACCACCAGATGGTTTAAGACTAACTAATCCAAGCATGTCCCCAAAGTGGAAATAACTGAACCAAAGGTCATGTTTAAAGATCTCAGCAGAGGAGAAAGTAATTTATCAATGCTGTAGTTTTTCTGCCAATACACCAGTTATTTCTTCAAACAGGGTGAGGGTTATGGAGACTCTGATAAGGGCTGCTCTTTCTCTAAATGTTATCAACTAAACAAACACAAGGTTCCATAGGACCTGCACTTATTGTCGTCGTCTAGATAACTGCTTTGTAACTGTGCAGCACTGAGGTAATTAGTATCTCCTTTATCCTCTATGTATGATAGTAAGAGTCATTGTCCTCATAACAAGCCTATGATTAATATGGGTGTCTGGGAATTTCAGATTATTAATTTGCTAAATGACAGTATCCAGGCCTTAGCAAAATTGATGTGAATTGATGTTGATATAAATTATCCCATACAAATTGCAATTTACAAAAACTATTAAGCATCACAAATACGGAGATAAATCATATTCACCCTCTTTTATAATTTGTCTCTTGCTTAATATGAATGGCTAAGCAAGGAGGGGAAAAATAACAGTTTTTGCTTCCAGAAAACATGCAGAACAAAGGTCAAAAGAGGCTGGGGATGGGGGTGGGGGCATATCTCACCAATCTATGAGCAATATTTCATTTATCACTGACAACACACACACACACACACAAACAAACACACACACCCACTGCCCCCGCCGCCAGCAAGGCAGTGTGTACTTAGCATAAAAAAATGCATCCTGATTAAGCTATGTAGATAAATCATATTTGTATAAAACAACACAAGTAGCGTTTTAGCACAACCCTGCCATACTGGGTATTTGCAAACAGACATCATCATCTGCCTGTGGATCCTCCCAGTGCATCTTGCCTTAATAGGTGACCAGGTATCTCTGGCGGGTTTGTTGCTATAAAACACATTTCAGGATATTCATCCTTGCTCCTTTTTTCTTACATTTTTAAAACACCTGCCTCTCTTTAATTGCCCCCCCCCCATGCCAGGCACTCTGAGCACTAGGTGGGTGGCTGTCATTTTAATTTCCTATAAGGCATTGTGGGAACTTAAAATGGCTTATAGACCCATGCTGCTTAGAGCGACATTACAACTGCCTGAAACCACTGCCATCTAAACCGGAACAGCAATGCAGAAGGAGGACCACTGGATGATATTTTGGATTCTCCACATTGATTGGCATGGGATGTAGCCTGCACCCTGAGAAGGAAGAAAAGCAAGTCCCCCACCTAACCCATTTCTCTCTCCTTAACTTTATCACTGTCAGGAAGTAGATCTTTCCCCCCACCTGTCTCCACTGAACAGTCTTTTAATGTCTGAATCTATTTCTTCTTCTACCCCAGCCAACTCACTAGTTACTGGATAGAGTGGTTGCCTAGATAGGCAACAAGGCATGGGATAAATAATAAAATCTTAATGAAACTGAAACACAAACAAACTTAGTTATTACTTAATGTCTTTGAAAACATGTTCTTTTGAAAAACTTAGTTTAGAACAGTTCAATAAATGCTTAATGTTTAACTTTATCATTTGTATTATATATATATGCATGGAATGCTTCTTGGGGTCGAGGTGTATGGAGATTGCTACAAGTATTTTCAGAAACTGAAATTTATATATATATAAAACAGGATAGCATATCTGGCTAAGCCTAGACTCAGCACTGGCCCATGTGGTGGGGCATACCCACACTCTTGACACTAGCATCTCTCCACTTACCTGGATGGGGTTGGGCTGGGGTCTAAGTGTCCTAAGGCCCAAGTATTTTTACATTTTAGTCCAGAACATTGGATGTTCTATCCCTCCCCATATTGTTTCAAAAAAATTAAATCTGTTTTGAACCTAACAATAGTCTTTTTTAAAACAATACTTGCTAGAATTCAAAATACTCTTTAACATAAGGGCCTTTGGTACCTAACTGCTTTTTCCTACAAAGGGTGCTTCCACATATCCTACATTGCATGCAAGATTATAGATCCACTTTGTCATTGTCTTGATCTGGGGAGAGTTCTCAGACAACAGATATTCAACATCCAGTCTCCAATGCTTTTGCCTCATTAAAATCTATGTTTCTTCATGACCCGACAGCAGCTTCCAGTGGTATAGATAAACTTGGTTAGTTTAATTAAGAGTGAGCCATCCCCAGATAAAAAGATTGACATTTGACAGGACTTAGACATATACTTCCACAGAACCACATGAGTCAGCTTTATCAAGTTATACAACTGCTGGGTTCAGAAGCAATAAAATGTGTTCACCTGAGGCAAGTTTGCAAAATTTGTGGCAGAGCCATTGATTTTGCATGCCTGGTATTTTGATTCCTAATATGTATTTGTACCTATGTTTTCAATGAGCAGTAGTTTCAGAAGAAAAGTTTGCTCCCACTAGGTCGCTTGGCAGTGCAGCCAACATAAGTAGCAAAACAAAATCGAAAATTCTTTCTAGTAGCACCTTAGAGACCAACTGAGTTTGTTCCTGGTATGAGCTTTCGTGTGCATGCACACTTCTTCAGATACCTAAGTAGCAAAGTAATTCACTTTTGCTGGAGTCAACTATTGCAGTTTGAGAGGATCAGTGAGAACATCGGTGAAAATCCTACTGTGCTAGCTTTCTTTTGTTGTATTCATGTATAGGTTATGGGAATCAAAGGGTATGCCAACAACAGGCCACCTATCATCGTAACAATTTTTAATGAAATTGCAAATGAACACAAAACACACATCTATTGTCCTGAAACCCTGGCCTACCTCGCAGAAAGTGAGTATGCCAAGTCTAGAGTCAATCCACATGTCCAAAGTCCAAACCGAAGCACAGTCCCACAGAGCTCTTGGAGCATCCAAGCTGAGATCCTTCAACATGGACAGTTGAGCAGACACAGCACCTCAACTCTGCTGCCCTTTTATACTATGCATACTGATTGCAGCATCTGGGCCTGATGAAGCATGTGACCATCACCTGTTCCAAGCCTACTCCAGCTGAGGAATCACACACCTCCATCCAGAGCTAGTGATCCCTACCTGGCCAGCTAAGGGGCTAGGCTGTGGGCCTTTGCCAGCCTCTGCCTCCTGGAGCGTCCCTCCCACTGCTCCCTACACCTCAGGGTCTGCCATGTTCATGGAGACAGGGGCCTCTCTGGCTCTGGTGATGGCTCCTGCTGCTCTGGTTCCTGTGCACTGACCCCCATCCCTTCATCATCCTCTGTCACCCCATGAGTACTTCTTACAACAAGTTCTCCTTCCCCATCCCCAGCTTGCCCAAGTGTGTCCCAGGCAGAGCTGTCAACCTTCCTTTTTTTTTTGCATTGGGAAACAGCCATAGCTGTCAACTTGCCCTATTTTTGCAATGGGAAACGGCATTGGAATAAGGGCATTTCCCGCAAAAAAGGGAAAGTTGACAGCTATGGCCCAGGTCCCAGCTACCCCCCTCACCGGGATCCTCTTCCTCTTCCTCCTCCTCTTCCTCCTCCCCATACTCCTGCCATTTCATGACATCTACATACATTTGCTTGAGTATCCCTTAAACATTCTTGCAGCTGTTTGTGAACCACATATCCACGAGTGGATCATGTGCATCAGAAAGAACACCTTAAATCATAACTCTATACCCCATGGAATGCAGTAGGACATTGTTGAGAAGACATATATAATATGCTGTCAATGACCCAAACAGGTAGGTGGATATGGTTGTGTAGGGCTCTTCTAGGAAATCAGCAGCACCCCTTCCTATGGGGTGTCACTGTCATTAGAAAGAACCATAAGACTGGCCCCGCCCACATGAGTGGGTCATTTAAAGACTTCATAGAGCATGGGTAGGCAAACTAAGGCCCAGGGCATGGATGTGGCCCAATCACCTTCTCAACCCAGCCCACAGAATCAGCGTGTTTTTACATGAGTAGAATGTGTCCTTTTATTTAAAATGCATTTCTGGGTTATTTGTGGGGCATAGGAATTTGTTCGTTCCCCCCCAAAAAATATAGTGCAGCCCCCTACAAGGCCTGAGGGACAGTGGACTGGCCCCCTGCTGAAAAGGTTTGCTGACCCCTGCTGTAAAGCATCTGCTTTGCATGCAGAAGGTCCCATGTTCCATCCTCAGCATCTCCAGGTAGAGATGGGAATGTCCCCTGTCTGATACCCTGACAGAGGCAGATGGGGCTTGTCCACCAGGGAAGGGAGCCCATCTAGGAGAAGGAAAACACTGGTGCTAAACCTCTGCCTTGTGAGATATTTCTAGGAGAAGAGAGGGTTAAGGTAGGGGTCGGCAACCTAAGGCCCATGGGCCACAAGTGGCCAATGGGGGTCGTTTAACTGGCCCATGGACCCCTGCCACCCACTCGGTCGGCTCCTGTGCGCCATGCTAAACTGGCATGGAGCAGAGCGGGGACTGCCTTCTGCGATGCTGGCTTGCTTCCCATTGGCTGCAGGAAGCTCCTGCAGCCAATGGGAAGCTGCACATGCCTCCTCTACGCCAGAAGGAGCACTGGAAATAGCGTTTGCTCATGCGTGCATGTGCGCACAAACTCCGGCCCACCGCGGCGTCTGCAGAACCGTGAACCAGCCCAAGCCACAAAGACTTTGCCGACCCCTGTCATAGATGATTGATTTGGCCCAGGAGTTACAGGACCATGGATAGCTCCAAGTGAGCAATTTGCTCTGACAGAGGTTGAGAGCAGAGACAACATGTCATAATCACAGAATTGCAATGTAAAACATTTTTTCCACCCCTGAAAGCAATCACAGAAGTTCCAGGGAGGGAAGAAATTTAGGAGGTTCTGCAAAAGTATTGCCATGTATGAGGTTATTGTGAACTTGCATGAACTTCATTCATTCATTTGTTATTATTGTTATTCTGATTTGGTAGCATCTTGAAATTCAGAGTCATGGGTTTTATTGCATCAGAGATATTTGTATTGTTAAAATGATTACACAAGAACCCATGCTGGATCAGACCAAAGGCCCATATAGTCCAATATCTTGTTCTCACAGTGGCAAAAACAGTTATCCACGGGAAGCTTGCAAGCAGGAAATGAATGCAACAGCCCCCTCCCCACTTCCCAACAACTGGTTTTAAAAGGCCTCCAGTGGTGGAGGCAGAACACAGCCCTTGAATATTTCTAAACCTCTTGTGACCAATTTCATCATTTAACTATGTGTCTCCTTTTGTTTCTCCAGAACAGGGGTCCCCAAACTAATTCCCGGGGGCCGGATGCGGCCCAATCGCCTTCTAAATGTGGCCCGTGGACGGTCTGGGAATCAGTGTGTTTTTACATGAGTAGAATGTGTGCTTTTATTTAAAATGCATCTCTGGGTTATTTGTGGGGCATAGGAATTCATTCGTTATTATTATTTTCAAAACATAGTCCGGCCCCCCACAAGGTCTGAGGGACAGTGGACTGGCCCCCTGCTGAAAAAGTTTGCTGACCCCTGCTCCAGAATCTTCAAATGTTCAATTTCATTGCATGACCTTGCGTTCTAGTATTACTCAGATAATAATGGCTCCCCTGACTTGATTTTCTTCTAAACTAAAAAGACCCAAATGTTTCTGCTTCGTTCACCTTTTCAACAGCTGCTGCACATTGTGTTGACCTTTTCATCATGCTATCCAGCATAACCCCAAGATATATTTCATGGTCAGTCTCTACCAATAGTGTATATGTGAAGTTAGAAGTTTTTCCTTGATGTACATCACTCTGTACTTACTTGCATCAAATTGCATTTGCTATTTTAATGCCCATTCACCCAGTTTAGAGAGCTCCTTGTGGACTTCTTCACAATCCATATTTTTTTCTTACTACCCTGGACAATTTGGCAACATTAGCAAATATGGCCACTTTATTACTCATCCCTAACTAGAGGTCATTTATGAACAACTTAAAAAGCACAGGTTCCAATACTGATCTGTGAAGAACAGCGTTCTGTTTATTCCTATGGTCTCCTTCCTGCTATTTGTAGTGTTACTGATCCATAAGGAGACCTGTCCTCTTATACTATGACTACCAAACTTACACAAGTCTAAGCTTTTGTAAAGTCTAAGTACCCAGTGTCTACTGGATCACCCCTATCAAAATGCTTATTGACACTCTCAAATTGTCATACTTATTTCGTTTAAAAACATTAATGAAAGCTGTCTGTGTTTAAATGAACATTAAGGAAATAGTTTCATCAACAATGAAATGTCTCTTGCTAAAGGCACAAAAAAAAATGTTAAACATCATTTAATCAGATAATGGAATAGGCAATTAAACACCTCTTTCGACCCAGCAGTATCCATTAATAGATAATTGTGGACTACTGGTCTCAGAAAATCCAGTTTCCAATGGCTAGGTTCAGGTTCAAAAACGATTAATAGAATCCCCCCTATTCTCATCTAACCACCCCTCCACACACACACACACACACACACACACACACACATCAACATAGTTAAAATAATGCACTAGATGTAAGGCCACAATTATTTGGTTCAGAAAAATAGAGGTGTTTTTCCTCATATATGAAAAAAAAATATTCCTCAAATGTCACAGTATTAATTAGACTACTTAATGGAAATTAATATATTCTGGATCCTGCTTACTGATAAAGACAGTGGATCTATTTATAAGCTGACACACAAATAAGTGATTCATCATAAAAAGAACAGCGGGCAGAAAGAGTGTGTTATGTTCACAAGAAAGGGGAGATTAGACGCGAATTATACCAATAAGTAAAAGATGCAATGGAATAACTCATTTTTTAAAAGGATTCACACAGGGAGAAAAAATCATATTACGACTCTCTGAGCTCAATAATAATACATCAAAAGGCCTCCTACGGTGGTTAATGTTGGTATAATAACACAGATGGATGAGTGGAATTCCTAAACAAGCTGAAAATATGAAGTCCATGAAGGTTTAGATGGATGGTCAGCATAGTTTAATATCAAAAAGAAACCTGGATCTAACCACTATCATTTGTAACACATAATTGCCAGCATTTGATGGGTAAAAATAGATTTCCCCATGTTCCAAGAACTGTATGTGTGGATGAAAGCTTATTTCATGTTCCTACTTAGGCAGTTCCCACTGATAACAAGGCAAGCCACTGTCCAACTTTAAAAATGGCCTACCTCTTCCACAGTTGAAGCTGCCATGGTGAAAACCTCAAAGAAACTTTCAACTATATCAACTGTTTTCTCCTGTTTGTGCCTATAACACCTTGGTTTACAATGAATATGTGTTGCAAGAAATTTAAGGGCAAGGAATGGGTGATAAATTACATTGTGCTACTTGCACCTACCGTGTTTCTCCTAAAATAAGACACCGTCTTATATTTTTTTTCGCTCAACAAAACACAGTATGGCTTATTTTCAGGGGATGTCTTATTTTAACCGTGTCGCATCGGTACGCTGCATAGCCACGCCTCTCCAGGCTGTTTTAATGGGAGGTACCACGTCACTATGGCTTATTTTCGGGGTATGGCTTATTTTTGGGGAACGGCTTATATTTCGCAAATGCACAGAAATCCTGCTATGGCTTATTTTATGGCTATGTCTTATTTTAGGAGAAACAGGGTACTGCTTTCTGTACTTATTTGTATTTTTATGACTCATTGTTTCAGACATTGTGGCCACCACCTACATGTCATCTTTATTCTTCTATTTTCAAGCCTTGCAAATGGTAAAGATGTGACTAGTGAATGCCAGATTGTTGTGACATGGTTTTCCCGTATGAATTGCCTTTAGAATGAAATGATGATCACATACTATTTGGGGCCAATGTGGACTTTGTTATCAAGCAATCTTCTTTGAAAAATGAATTTAAAAGTGCATATCCTATACAGACAATTAAGGTTGCAGTCCTATATACACTTCCCTGGGAGTAATTCCCATTGAATGTAACAACAACAACAACAACCCTTAAGCAGCAAACATTGTCATAGTACAACATATTTAAATTTCAACCCTTTGTTAGAACATCATTCCATTCTGACTGACTGCATTGCTTGTTAGTGTTCTGCTCCATCAGCATCTAAGCCTACAAATGACAGCTGAAGTTTGGCTAGATATTTAGTAAATGCATTAGGAATGTAAATCATCGTTTCTGAGGTTACTCTTCATGGAGATAATACGAGATTTTACTGAACCTCTCTCCATCAGCCAAGGATGCAGAAAGCACTGCATTTAAGTTACATTGCTGTGTTTTAAAGACAGAACACATTGGATCAATGGCAAGAAAATTATGATTAATGCTAGCAGTTTTCCCTCAACAGGGAGAGAGTAACGTTTCAGGTACTTTTACTGAGCTGTCTATTGTGAAGACTGTGACCAACTTAAAAGAGCTTACAAATAAGTGAAAAAAAATCTGGTGAATTTTCCTCTTTACAGAGGAGGGTTCTCAAACTGTTTATGAGTGATAACTTGTAATTAGCTATTTGAATTGGTGTCCAGAAGTTTCCTATCCATCCCTCCATCTAAAATCTGGTAAAGGTAGTTATATTTGTGATGAATGGGCATTGGAACAGTTAACTGTGGCAGATGGGCATTGAAAAGTTACATGTTTTATGTGATTACCTGAAACACTTGGATCAGCAAAAAATCCACATGCCACTTCAGCTATTTTAGGCTTCCTGAGACAGGATGGCAACAAAACTTAACTTTTCATATCACCTCAAACCCATTTATTCTCATAACATTTTGAAACAAAAACTTGGCCGAAGGCTGGGAAGGCTAAAGTTTCATGTAAAAAATATACCAGCTCAATTCAGACCCCAGTGATTACATATTTGTATGGCCATATTCATTATTTTCAATTAGAAAAAAATGAATTGCAATATGTCATACCTAGTGATATGCAAATCCCCATCTAAGTGTCTGCTACACTTGCTTCTAAACTGGTAGTGGGAGGGAAGCAAGGAGAAGCCCAGAGATAATGGAATATATATTTAATTTATTAAAGTATTCTGAATCAGCAAGCCCATATGCTTAATTATATGATTTGCAAAGCAAATCATATCAGCATTCGAGTTGCTTCTTCATGCACCTACTACTTAAAGAGGGATTCAGAAAATGGTGATAAGGGAGTGGACCTTTTTGGTTGCTCAAACCCCTCACATACCTGTGTGGAATCCTAGGCATTTGATGGCATGTGACAAGCTGCTTATAGAATCTTGCAACACATAATCATAAATTGTTTTTCATGTAGGTGATGTTCTTATGCTGCCTTAGGCAGGGGACATATTTAGGTATCTATGATGTTGTTTATTGTTTGTTTAAACTGTTCATGTGCCTGACTTTTAATTTCTCTTTCATTTTTCTGTATGCAAGGCATTTGTTCGATTAAATTATTAGCATTGTTATGATTAAACCATGGATCTCCCAGTTCTTCTCCTTATCTGCTGCACTATGCTAGCATTACAGCATTATGCTATGTCTGTTCCTTGTGCTGCCAATAATTGAGCAATATTGATGACTTAAATAATGAAGTCTTAAACAAGTGATTAGTTGGGTGTGGGGGGTAAGGCAAGCTTGGCTTAAAAATGGAACAGTTGGTGACACAAACTTGGAAATTTCTGCTAACATATCTCCCAGCAATAGTGATTTAAGGGGCCAATGAAAAGTTGTTGGCTCCTTTCATTACACTCTTGTGTTGCCGCATTATGAGCCCTTTGTTCCCTTAACTCAACATGTGCATCCATTATATTTCCCTGGTGTGTGTCAATATTATACAGCAGACCCACTTCCCTCCTTCAGTGTCTGAAGTCATAATTATTATTTTCCGCTACTGGGCCTTTCACCTCTTTAAACCTAGAGAGAACCTATGGCAGGTTGTCACAAAAAATTAAATGGCTGACCAGGGATTAATAACTGTGACACCAAGTTAACGGTAACACTGCCTTTTTACAGGAATGTCATGTTTACTGCCTTGAGTAAGTGGCGTCAAACTGAAAGTCCCCCAAATTATGTGTGAAACGGTCCTGTGGGCACAATCAGTCAGCCACCCATTTCCAAGCCACTGACATGTAATTAAAATAGCGTCATATAAATAGACAAGGAGAACTTGAACTTCTGCTAAGTCCTCAGAGTACAGACACTTGGACAGTATATTAAAGTACTTTTTTGTTGTCACTGCGCTATACAGCATTGAGAAAGAATACTGTGTATGGACGCCTCATTTACTCTTCCAAGCTCCTAAATAAAGGTAGTCATCTTCCCTAAAGTGCTGAGCAGACATTAATTCGTGGGTGGTCCCCGTCCCCCCCCCCCCGCAATAGTAATGCTTGCTTGCACACTGCTTTTGAAAATCAAATCAGACTTAGCCCTGTCTACACCATAAATTCAAAGCAAAATTTGGTTTAACAATCTATCCTATTCCCCAGGGAACTCTGGGAACCGTAGCTCTGTCTCTTAGCACCCTTAACAAACAGGTCCCAGGGTGCTTTGGGGAAGCCATGACTATTTAAAGTACCTGTAGTATAATACTGCTTGAAGCTCAACATCAAAAAAACTAAGATCATGGCCACTGGTCCCATCACCTCCTGGCAAATAGAAGGAGAAGAAATGGAGGCAGTGAGAGATTTTACTTTCTTGAGCTCCGTGATCACTGCAGATGGTGACAGCAGTCACAAAATTAAAAGATGCCTGCTTCTTGGGAGAAAAGTGATGACAAACCTAGACAGCATCTTAAAAAGCAGAGATATCACCTTGCCGACAAAGGTCCGTATAGTTAAAACTATGGTTTTCCCAGTAGTGATGTATGGAAGTGAGAGCTGGACCATAAAGAAGGCTGATCACTGAAGAATTGATGCTTTTGAAATATGGTGCTGGAGGAGACTCTTTAGAGTTCCGTGGACTGCAAGAAGATCAAACCTATCCATTCTGAAGGAAATCAGCCCTGAGTGCTCACTGGAAGGACAGATCCTGAAGCTGAGGCTCCAATACTTTGGCCACCTCATGAGAAGAGAAGATGCCCTGGAAAAGACCCTGATGTTGGGAAAGATTGAGGGCACAGGGAGAAGGGGACAACAGAGGACGAGATGGTTGGACAGTGTTCTCAAAGCTACTAACATGAGTTTGACCAAACTGTGGGAGGCAGTAGAAGACAGGAGTGCCTGGCGTGCTCTTGTCCATGGGGTCACGAAGAGTCGGACACGACTAAACAACTAAACAACAACAACAACAACACTGCTTGAAATGGATGGTGCAGATGTGGCCTCAGAAGTGTGACCTCACATCTTTGTGGCCTGAACTCTGCTTATGTTCTGTCTCACATTTAAGTACTGTCAGCTTAGAAACTGTACAGTGATTTGCAAAAGTAATTAAAATTATAAGGGCAGATGAGGCCCCCCATGGGAAGCACTGGGCAGGCCATGACAGTGCAATAGCCCTTCAGATCTAAGTCTCCCCTCCTCTCACCATAGAAACCAATACAGGAACATAAACTTTCTACAAACAGATTTATGCACATCACTTGCCATGCAAAGAATCCTCATTATCCAAAATCTTATTAATCAGCACTCCCACTAATCCATGTTAATTGTATCTCTCTAACCCCACCTCCCATCAATGTTAACAGTATGCAATTAACATTTGAGTTATTACTGTAATTTGAATGTGTGTCTGTGCATTCTGCCAATCCATTCAGTTCAGTGCAGTGCAGTTATCATACATTGACTCTCCCACCATTTTGTTTCAGAAGCACTGCAGACATCCTAGACTAGGTATAACATGTTCTGCACATGTTGTCTTCATTTGACTTTTATTCCAACCCTTAGCATCCTCAAACCAGGAAGAAATGACTAAACCATAACTGTGCTAAAGGGCACATTGACCCACTGGTTTGTTCTACCAAATAAAGATAACCATCTTCTGAAATGCTGATCTTGCAGATTCATGTATGAGATTCTTTTCAGAGAAGTTCAAATCCACCGGTCTTTGTTGAATTTTCATTTTAGAATATCCCTATGATGACGACCCACCTGCGTGGTTAGAAACTCCACTCTGAAATCCTTGCCTAGCAATGTATGCTTCCATGCTTCTTTTGTCCACTGAATGCCTAATATCTTTGCAATTGCCTGATCTTTCAATGGCCACTTGGGAAGCTGTCTGCTTCATATGACTGATGTTCTAGAATCTAAAAACAACTCTGGAGTTTGTGATGAAACATGCAGAGGAAAAACCTGAGGAAATAAGTGAAATATTACCTTAATACAATTACTTTATTCATGGAGCATGCTTAAAGTGCTGTGATGGAAAGTGAGAATACCCCTTTTAACCAAGCTTTGTACAACAGCAGAAAGAATTTGCTATGTGTATGTTTTATTGTGTAGAGGTGGAGACTTAAGTACTACGCTGATGAGGTTTTCAACTTCCTTCTTATAAAAACAGACATATATCTCTTCTATTATTTTTCTGCCTACTGCCCATTTGCAGAGAAAATCCAATAACCAGCAGCTACTTATGTGATGAAATATATAGCAGCAATTAGCACCCGTGGTTCGTCAAAACATAAGACTAGGTTTGTACACTGTTTACAAGAAAGGAAGGGGGGGAACTTTCAGGTGCCATTTATGTAAACGAGTTGACATAGCTATTGTAAATGTGTGTTGACAGACAAAGCTTTGGAAAAAAAATAGAATAGAGTAACTCCAGTGACCTAGATATGGAGACATTTGCTCCCATTTTCTGGTTCAGAAATGCCTCCTAGGACTATGAAATGTTGCTATCAGTGATGTGTGAGATGGGTTTGTGACCTCCATCCAGTGTTTAATATTAGCTACACTATCTATCCTTCAGTGCAAGCCTTCTATTGTAGTACTGTTCTGTAAACATTTTGCTGAAGACGGATTAAAAATTGACTTTATAACTAATCAGTTCATCTTTAGCAATAACTAACAAAATGCCCAGCACTGAGAACAACTCATTTGTGTGTGTGTGTGTGTGTGTGTGTGCGCGCACACACACACACACACACACACACGGCATGTATATTGGAGGGACATTTTGACACATTGAACATAGCTTTCATGTGATCCCCTTTACTGGAGGCTAGATAGTCCACTGCCAGGTGTGGTGAGGAGTAGTGGTTGGGGAGGCAGGAAAAACTGAAAGAAAGGAATATAAACCCCACAGGAACCATAGAAACAAAGACTCATCCCAATGCCATGTGAGCTAACTGAAATGTGTTTTAGGACATATTAAATCACATAACTTAATGTGTATATTGATCCCAGCTAACATAGGGAGGGGGATGGGTTGAATGCACAATCTTATGAATAGCAGTGGATTCTCTTTCAGGCAACGTTGAACTGAATGGGTTATTGATCAAAGGTTGAGTGACAGAAAGGTCCAAATTCACACCCCAAATAATTGTATATGTAACAAAAAAAAAATAGTTGGGATATGATAGGCATGGCTGAACTTTGATCCAGAGACATTCTAAACTAAGCTGGCTAATCTATAGACAATAATAGATTCCTACCTTCTTTGCTTAACAATGGCCCAATATCTCCCTGTAAGAGAGGAACTGTCTCTCTTAATGCTTCTTTTCCACCTTGAAGCACACTTCCTTCCCAGATTGACATTGATTTCATGTGAAGATGAGAGGGCAGTTCTCAAGGTACTATGTCTCATGCAACGTGGTGTTGAGCATTACGGTTTAATCAGTTTGCTACCATTTGCCATCTCTGGGATAGATTTATATTGACAGAAAGGAGGAAGGGAATAATTTATGCTCTGTTTGTGAAGGTGTGCAATCTATTCTATTTTCATTTCTCTGGTGACTAATGCAGGTGATTAAGCAGCTTTCCATAAAAACTATACATTGCATGAATTAAAATTTGTTTTCAAAACGTCAGGATCGATCCAGTTCCTCACCTGCCCATGGCAATTTGTCCACACAGCTCTGCTTGTATGAGAGAAGGGTCACTTAAGGAGGGGGATTGTCAACAGAGGTCTCATGAATCTATGGGTGCCTCCAGGCTCACATTTTTGCCTAGATGTCTCACACATTCATGTAGACACTGGTATTTCCCTCTGCCCAGTAAGAGCACACCTTTATAAGCCACTGCAAAGTGTATACATTGTGATAAATAGCAACAACTACATAGCTTTCTTGTGCAACAAGTCAACTTTTTAAAAAACAGGCTTTTTGCAGAAAGTAAGGTGACAGGGAACGACAGTGGAACAAAACACTTTATGATGTCAAAATAAATAAATAAATAAATAAATAAAACACAAGCCAAAACACACACACAAAAAACACTTTATGATGTCATACAACTTCTGCACAATTTTTTTTAAAGACAAATGAAGGTTGCTGTTGATTTTGAATAGGTGATTTGTCTGGAAATGACCTATGTGAGTCAGAGATAGATATATACAGTCATACCTTGGTTGTCAAACACCTTGGTACTTGGATGTTTTGGCTCCTGAACGCCGCCAACCCGGAAGTGAGTGTTCTGGTTTGCGAACGTTTTTTGGAAGCTGAATGTCTGACGCTTCTTCTGTGGCTTCTGATTGAGTGCAGGAAGCTCCTGCAGCCAATCGAAAGCCATGCCTTGGTTTTTGAACCATTCCGGGAGTCAAACAGACTCAGATTAAGTTTGACAGCCAAGGAACCACTGTACAGAGGTTTGTGGATTACAGCATAGACCTGTAATTTTGCTTGTGGTTCAAAGTGACTACCTCTGCCAGCAGCTGGGAATTGCAGGTGGGCAGAGTGCTTGTGTTGACCCATGGGGGACTGTTCCGGAAGCTCTGCTTACACCACATTGATAGTCAAGATGACCCCATTCTTTTTTTTTTCTTTTTTTATAAAGAATTTATTGGTTTTTTCATAACAAAGAATAATCCAACACCAACACCAACATTAACCCAGACATATACCCACCCACAATTATATCAAAACAAATACAAACATACCAAAGATTCTTTTTCTTGTTCAAATACCAAAAAAAATAAAAAATAAAATTCTTGTTCCGAATCTTTAACAGTGACTTCCCCTGCCTTCTCTCCTTCGGTTTCATTCCCAAATTCTACTTTAATAACTTCATCTCTCTAAAAATTAAATTCATTTAAAAAATTCAAAACTAAACATTCTTCTTAAATTCTTATTTTTTAGTTTGCAATAATATCTCACTTCTTATCTTGAATAAAATCACATCATATTGTAACTTCATAATAGTTAATAACAAAATTCCATATCTTAACATATTATTCTTAAAACAAATCATAACAAATATCTTCTTTCTCTTAAACTGCTGCTAATAACATAAAAATCAAAATATCCCTTTTCTAATTCAAAAAAGACTTAAAATCTTGACACACCGGCTTCAGGGTACCATAATCAACCATTTATGTTTAACCCTTAATACAATTCACCCTATCCCCCTTCTAGCCATTGTCCTTCTCCACCTTACTCCGGAACCACTCCTCAAATTGTCCTCTTTTCTTATAAGTCCACAGATCCAGACACAGTCCACCACAGTCCTTGCATCGAGCATCAGGGTACACAGTTCCTCTTCTTCCAGCTTCTCCGGTTCAATGTTGCATTCTTCTTTTGTTTGTAGACATCTTAATTTTATGCCCATCACTCCCGAGCTCTCACCTCGAGGGTTGGATATAACAATCTTCACCGTCCCGGGTCTGCCACCCCCAAAGGACGTTTCTTTTTCCCGGAGTCGCCAAGCCATTTCACTCTGTTCTTCAATCATCCCCTTCAGCTCTTTGCCAAGGCTCTCTTCCATTGTATCAATAACCTGAAAGGTCTCCTCTGTGGGAAGCACATTTTTCTTCATGTCCCAGTTCAAGACCATCAGTTTCTGATTAAGCAGTTCCAGTCTCAAAAAAGTAATCCTTTGTTCATCAGTTAATCCAGAGTTCATAACAAGCTCAAAGACAAAGCCCAACATAGTAGAAGCGGGCATAGGTGTCAAATTTCAGTTTCTATTTCAGTGTTTTTCCATCTTAATGCCAGTAGTTTTCCACTCCAACTCAGGCTTTCGCAGCCATTTTCCCTGAAACCAGGGCGCAAAGACCATAACTTTAAAAAGAGATATTCTCCATCATCTTGCTCCCCATAGGGAGATCTAAATAGTCTCACTTGTCAAAAGATCAGAACATTGTAACCATCATTGTAACAGCAGTCTATCAAAACAGTTATTTTCTTGCCACCGAAGGGAGGAGGGCAGGCTTCCTTTCCATGATGCCTCCCGGATCGTTAAAAGTCAAAAAATAGATTCAATCCAGTACTCACAACCACCGGGCTTCCCTTTTTTTTCTTCTTCTTCAGGGAGAACAATGTCGCGGACCATGGGCGGCTGCCGCCGCTCCACGTCCCGGTTGGGGCATGTCCCCTATAGCCCGGCTCCGTTGTCCCTTCACCCCCACTCCCCCTTTACAGGGGGAACGAGGGAAGGGTTCGGAACCATAATGGGCCCGCCGGGGAGCCCGAGGTGCGGGACGCTCTTCCCGCACCCCACCGGAGCCCCACTTTGCGGTAGCGGGGCTCCAACCCCCGGGACGGACTGGGTCGCCTCGCTGCCGAGGCAACCCATGACCGCCCGCAGTTGCGTCGCCGCCGGAAGAAGATGACCCCATTCTTAATTGGTAGCAGCTGTAGCACTGAGCTCATACACAGTTCACTTTGATAGCCACTAATTGGCCTGCTTAGATGGTACCCTTAACTTGGGGGGGGGAATCTAGCTCCAGTCCTAGCCAGAGGGACGAGGGTGAGTGGGGGCTTCTTTCCCTTGCTGAACCCACAACCTCATAAATAGCAATTAACTGTGAAGGTATGCCTGTATTTGAAAATAAAAGTTTTACAATTTGTTGAAACCTTTTTTCCTTTTTCTGCAAGGTAAATACAAAGTATCCATCCATTCTCATTTGCTTTTATCAGTCTGATGTACTGGGGGCAGTATCACCCCATGCCAACTTCTGTTGATTTATTTTCTCTAGGAAAATGAAACATATCAGACAAATGTATACATTTTAGCCTTGGCATATTGCTTTTGCTATCCATCAAGTGCAGGATAGATAGATGGCAATTCTAATTTGTGCTATGGATCCTCTTGGTCCTAATTTTTGGATGAAAAGTCCTGTTTATAATATTTAGTTCCAAGTTAGCATGCTATACAGAAGGCTCTGTATAACTGCTAAATTTTTATAACTGCAACATTTTCCTAGAAGGAAGCTTAGGAAGTTAATTGGGCTAAATAATTTAGGCATTCACAAGGTCTCATCCCATGAAAATCTCTTGGTAGTGTTGCCCATTGTTACCTCACTCACCTTATATGAATATGTAGTGTCTCATGGTCAAGTGAATGACATGACTGTGGTCCCCAATGTGATGCCCATGGGCACCATAGCACCCCCAGACACCACCTTTGGTCCCTTGCTTCTCATTAGGTCTGAAGACCAAGTCACAATAGTCAGCTGCCTTGTCTTTGGGAGGCTACAAAAAAAGAGGGGGGGGGAGGAGAGAAAGCTATTGTGTAATCCTATTTAATTTTAGTTGGGTTGGATTAGTAGTGTTAAATAGATGGAATCATAAATGTTCTTCAGATTCCAGTGCTGAAATTCTATGGCTAATGAAAAAAGGCACATGAACAGTGTGTTAAATAAATTTGCTTTAAATTTAGATGCCAACCTGTAATCAAGCTGTATGTAGATATATATTTAAACTGCAAAAAGGGGGAGAATATGATCGTGTATGTATTTGTTGTAATGCTCTTCCTGTGAAACAATGGAATGGATATTGGAAGATGTAAGGGGGGAGATTAATAGAGTATAATGTAAAACACCTTTAAAAATAAATACCAAATGTGACCGCCAGCCTCAAACCAGTTTTTCTGTATGCTTGAATAGCAATTGAATTGGTGAATCAGGCAATTGGAACATTGTGAGATGGAATGGGAAATGAAATTGCAGGGGATGGTAGAATGCCTGAACTATTAAATAAATATTTCCTAACTGCACAGTCAGAGCTGGGTCATCCAAATCAATTTGCAAACGGCTCATTTTTAGAGATTGAAGTTAATGGCAAATGCATCCTAGAAGACTGATTCCCACTTAGATTTCTTTGCTTGCCTAGGCAGAAGGATAAACAGATCACATATTTAAAATAAAGATCTGACCGTGTTTCAAAGGGTGGGTTTGAGCTTGATAGCTTGACAGTAACTACACAATAATATTTTATTTATGATAGTTGTGTTCTGCCCTTCTTCAGGTAGCAGATGCAGAGGTTATCCCATAAACCGAGATAGGTTAAGCTGAAAAATCATGAGTGACTCTCTCTTATTTGGGAGAATTATGACTGAAAGGGGATTTGAACCAGATCTCATCAGCCGAACAGCTGAACACTCCATTATTATATATTAAATTTGCAAACTGCCCTTCATCCAAAGATCACAGGGCAATTCACAACATAGAAATACAAAATGAGAATGTAAAACACATAAGAAAAACAAAACAAAAACTAATAGCCCCCATCCCACAAATTCCAATCACTAAATCATACTGGAACTGGGACATTGATTTGTTACAACTTAACCAATTTGTGATCCACAAGAGGACCTCTCTTCTTATTCCTTGACTGCTAAGCTTACTTGGAAGTCTTTGGTGAGGGATTTTGTCAAAAGTCCAAATATACTATGTCAACTGGATCACTCAGAATGAATTCTAATAGGTTTGTGATACAGGTCTTGGTCTTGGTCTTGCTGAAGCTCTGCTGGCTCTGCTTCAGTAAGGCTTGTTCTATATGCTTGGTTATTTTATCTTTATGGATACTTTCCACCAGTTTTCTCAGAACAGATGTCAAGGTAACTGGTCTGTTATTTCTAGGATCCCTTTTTTAAAAATTGGCATTACACTCGCTGCTTTCCAGTCCTCAGGTATGGAGCCTGATCAGAGGAACAACTCACATATTTTTGTCAGAAGATTAGCAATTTCACATTTGAGCTGCTTGAGAACTCTATGGTGGATGACATCTAGAAATGATGATTAGTCTGTTTTTATTTTGCCTATTAGCCCTTGAACTTCATCTCTCCTCGCCATGATCTGCTTCAGTTCCTCAGACTCACCTCTGATAATGATTTGGTGCCTAACCTACACAGTCATATCTGAAACTTTATTTAATCACTTTTGGCTTGCAATATGAGCTTATTTATAAAGCATGGCACCAGCCCCCTCACTGAAAGCAGTCAGTTCCCCCAAAGCTTATTGACAAGAAACAAGAAAGACTTCAAAGGGACTTCAAGGTGGGAGCCAGTCTAGCTTTTCCAGGGAGTCACCATGGACAGAAATCTTCTCTTATGAAAGTAAGAGGGGAACATTACCTTCTGGGCTGCCTTCAAAAGTTCACAGAACAGAGGTGCATGAGGCCAGAGGAAAAAGAAAAGAATGTTAATTTTACCTTTGTACAGTAGGCTAGTTTCTGTACACTCAGTCACACACCCATCTATCTAGACAAGCAAGGTCAAGAACACATTCCAGGCAAAGTCACATGGGTGCAAAGCAGGACCAATGAGGGCTGTGAACTGAGAAGAGAGGTGTGGCCTGGACATTGTTCCAATGGCCAGATGGAGAGGTCTGTGGGGAGACTGCATTCAAGCCCTGGGTCTAAGGTTCACCATCTCTGCTTTCTGACATACATGTGCCTGGTAGAATCAAACACTGTAGAAAAAAGTGTTTATAGTTGTGTCCTAGGAGGGCAGTAAGGGTTGTCCAAGCATAATCACACAAAAAAAAGAATGAGTAAGCATTACTGTGCTGCACTTTGCTTACACTTCATCTGTTACATACATTATTCTCAATTCTTTACCTAGAGGCAAAAGATCAAATAGACCAGAAAAGAGGGACTTCCGGCGGCTGACGCCATTGCGGGTGGTCGTGGGTTGCTTCGGCTGCGAAGCACCCAGTCCATCCCGGGGGTTAGGAGCCCCGCTACCGCAAAGCGGGGCTCCGGTTGGGGTGCGGGAAGAGCGTCCCGCTCCCTGGGCTCCCCGGCTGTGCCCGTTGTGGCTCCGAACCCTTCCCCCGCTCCCCCTGTAAAGGGGGAGTGGGGGTGAAGGGGCGACGGAGCCGGGCTATAGGGGACATGCCCCAACCGGGATGTAAATGCGGCGACAAAGCCTGTGATGAGCGTCTAAGTTCTACCTGTCTTTAGTGAGTGAAAAGAACCCAGAGGCGGTGAGTAATTGATTGACTCTTTGTATCTCTGGAACGATCTGGGGGAAAGAAGAAAGGCAGCCCGCCTCCCTCCCTTCGGCAGATGAAAGGAATTAACTCTTTAAGTGACTGCTGCTACACTAATTGACAGAAAGTATCTGGAAATTGAAAACTGAGACTGTTGAGATTTCCCTCCGGGGGTTAACTGGGGAAAAAATATCTCCATTTGAAGTTTTGGTCTTTATACTCCGGTATCGGAGAAATGGCGGCGACTTGGACTTTCGTGGGGAAAAACTGAAACAAAGGAAGGAAGAGACAGGAACTGAAACTTGATACCCACCCTTCCCCCCAAGATGCTGGACTTTGCGCTCGCGCTGATATTGAATTTTGATTCGGAGGATGAGGAAATGCTCACTGTCTTTCAACTGGAACTGCTTAATCGAAAACTACAAGTCTTGAGTGGAATTGTAAATGGAAAGAACTTATTTTCCACAGAAGAGGCTTTTCAAAAGTTCTACACAATGGAAACAAACTTTTGCAAAGAGCTGGGAGAGGTGTTTGAAGGATGGTCTGAGATGGCTGGGCAACTCCGAATGGAAGGGGGGCCGGTTTCTGGGGGTGGCAGCCCTGGAACGGGAAAATTTACAATATCCAGACTCCGAGGTGGCAGCTCGGAGGCAAGGGACATAGAATTAAGATTTCTACAAGAAGAAGAAGTATGGCACAAAGAAACGGAGAAACCCAGAATGGAGGAGATGAATATCCTGAAGCTCGATGCAAGGTTTGTTGTGAATGCAGCCTGGATCTGTGGACATCCAGAAGAAGATAATTGGAGATCCGGTTCTGGTGAAAGACAGAAAAAGACAATGGACAGAAGGGGAGTGGGTTGAAGTAATAAATGTATAATCTGAATGGTCTGCCATGGTATCCGAAATCGGAGTGTGAAGTCTGTTAATTACAAGTTTATTTTAAATAAGTAAGGAGATATTGAATTTTAAGTTAAAAGCAGCATGATAAAGGATAGAAGAAATAAGTTTAGCTATAAGAATACTTGGTTAAGACTTAGGTTATAATGCAAAGATTAAGACAATTGTGTTTTTTCTTTTTAAGTAAAGTTAAATTTTTTATAGAGAAAAGTTGTTAAGGAAATAGTATATTGATTTAAAACCGAAGGTGTATAGGCGGGGGAAGTCAAGCGTCAAGATTCAGAACTAGGAATTTTTTTTTTGTAAGGTATATAGATAAGAAGAAGAATCCTGACATTATGTGTATTTGTATTTGTTTTGGTATTTGTAGGTGTGGGGTTGGGTTTGTGTTATATTATGAAAATGTCAATAAATTCTGTTAAAAAAAAAAACAAAATAGACCAGAAAAGAAAGGTTATATTCAAAGCCAAACAATGAAGAGAAAGAAGGGGGGGAGAGAGAGAACAGCAACCTGTAACACTTTATTGCCCTTTAAAGATATACACACATTCATCAAAGCATAGTTAAGAGATTCCAGTGTCAAGTGATGTGTCAAAAAAGTACCATCGCCGATCAGGAAACCCAAGAGCATTAAGATTCGTGTTTGTTTTACCAGCACAGCGCCCATTTAAATGGCAAATTCTCTCCATGTCTCTTTTCATCACTTTTATGGAGCTATAGAAATGAAAATGTTCCAGACCAATGATATTTATGACTACAAAGTAAACATACTTGCAGGGGGCAAAGCCTGCCACACAGATTTTCACATTAGATTACAAAAGAAAAGAGAGTGAGAAAAGAAAACCCAACGAAAGGGTCAACATGCTGCAGTGCTTCCATTATATATTCCATTTGTCCAGAACAAGTAACTTTACAGTCCATTCTGCAACTGTGAACAACAGAATTATTTTCCAAAATGGTATTCAGAAGAAAATATGTACTCTGAGATATTGTACACACTATATATAAAGCTGTGAAAATGGAAAGTAAATAAATCCCAGAGTAGTTATTTTCTACAGGACAAAGCTGCTAACAGCTGGGATGTTCCCACTGCAAGCTTTATTTTAGCAGAGCATGTCCAGAAGGCCACAAATGTTTCCAAAAATAACTGCCCGCAAACTAGAGATGCCCTCGAGCAACAATAAGCTGTGTGCCGATTGCTACCTATAGAGAGCTCCTCTCTTCTCCAAAACAAATTATTAGCGCAGTCAGTTTCGCGGTGATTATGAGTGACGAGCGGGAAAACTCAGAAAGCATGTTACTAGGTAGCTTTCAAGGGTGATTCCAAAAACAGATTAGGAAAGCAAAGAGGGCAGAGACCATTATTAGGAAGATGGGAAGCTGCCTTACATGTGAACACAATGTCCTTAAATCATTAACAAGTGTTAGAGGAATAGAAAAAAATAAAGAGCTAGTGGCACACCTCTTCACCCCAGCCTTTGAAACCTCAAATGTGTGTGTTTTAGGACTCACCTTATTCCTGTGACTAAATTGTAAATTGTTGTAACCTGCCCTGTTGGTGAAGGGTGGGTAATAATTTTAACAACAACAATGGCAATTTAACACATGGAAGGTGGATTTATTGATTAGTTTTGCAATCCTTAACATTCCTCCAGTTTATAGGAAAGCTAAAAAATACTGTAGCAGAGAGGTCCTGGTGCTGAAATAACTGAGCTTACTCCTTTGCCAATATTTGTTCACTTGCACAGTATGCAAGTAGTTTAAAGTCATTCCTCTAGGGCATCTCCAGAATTTACATTCTACAGAGGCCACTGCCCTGGGATGAACTTATGCCCAAGGCACATTTCAGTGCATGTTTTGGAATTATCCTGTGATAAATATTAATCCCAACCTTGATATTTGTATGTATTTATGATGCTGAATGATCCCAGGAAACAGCGAATTGATCATGCCGTTTCCATCACTTTGTAAATAATGTGTGTAAGAAATGGAGACTGGCAAGAAGTGACCTGCCAGAGGAAATGGAATGTCAAATTCTTCTTTGTGCGTGTGTGATAGCTTCCTGCAAGGGACAGGTGGCAGAGTGACTTAAAGCACCAGCATTTCACCTCTGGAGACCTTGTTCAAGTTCCAAGATGAGTAACATGTAAAAAGGAATTTGTTGGTCTCGGTGAGTGCTCCTTGCTGCATAACTGGATATGAATGGCAGGTGTCACATGGGAGACTAAAGATGGGTGAAGAAGGGTTTCTTATATCTTGACAGAAGTGCCCTCCATAGAAAACAGGAGGACAGGTTTGTGCAAGGTGTATGGTAAAGTAGGCCCAGTTCAGCATGTCTTCTATCACTTCTGCAGGAATTAAGTCTCATCATCGTGATGGAAGAAACAAAACTGTAATAATGAATGTTTGCTGCCTCCCCCCCCCCCATGTATGAAGAAGCAGTTCTACAACTGCTACCCTTTAAACAGTTATTTCATAAAACAGAAAACACCTTACTGGGTGCAATTGGTTTTATAAAGATATATAAATGTATAATTGGAAAGGAAAAGCTCTCGGGGCAGAATAATTTTATTTCTATTGGTTTCAGTTTTTAATTGATCTTTTAATGAATTTTGGTTTTAATTATGTTACTGATATCTTTTTTTTGTTTCAGTTCTAGGCAACACTTCAGTTTTAAACATTTGTAAAGTGGATGACAAATAAGACTAAAACAATTTATACAAGACATTTTTGTGCAGTAGCAAGAGAGATGGAACAATAACAAAAAGCGGGATCATCACGCAGCAAGGCAGCAAAGCACACTCACTAAAAGCTTTGAAGAGCAAAATTCATTTTACCTGGAATAGCGTAACAGTTAGAAGAACAGTCATGTGTCCATGGGGTGAGATGACCCCATCCCTTAACCTGCAAAGACTTTCCCATGTGATTTAGAATCACAGTCCTACATGTAGGGGGTAGAGCCAGCACATGTGGCTCCCCTCTTGCGATTAGATTCATGAATGTCACGGAATGCACCCCAGAATCCTTGGCAGTGTAAAGGAAATTTGAGGGCAGGAATACTCTGATTGCTTGGCAGACAGGTCAATGTGGAAAGGGTTCTATAATTTTGGAAACCCCCAGATTATACCACATTTCATGCTAACTTTGCTTACCAATGATGTTGCGTGCAAACAGCGTCCTAGAGAACATGAAAAAGAATTTCTTTCTGTTAGAGCAGTCTCCTAGTTGCCTAGGAGCTGATTGTCACTATCCTCCAACCTTGCCACTTGAAGCCGCAAATCCTAACAAAGGCCATTCCTTAGCTAGGAAGCCGTGATCATCCTTTTCTAAAGTTCCTGTTTGGCCATCCTTGTGAATGCCTTTTACAATAGAGTGTGACATGATGGGAGTTTTCATGTCTGTCTCGCCTGGTTTATTCCCCCCCACACACACACACCTGACAACAGCGAAATTTGACAGGAGCATTGCCTGATTAAAGTGGCAGGAATATCCCGCTTCCAGCAGGGACTCTGCAGCAGGATCCGAAAGACCTCCTATGCAGGCCTCCCTTACCTACTTTTAATCAAATGCCTTGACAAATTGCAAAGGAACGGCAGGTGCGGGGGCGAAGCCAGCAGACGCAGTTTGACAAGAATGCAGTGCTGCCTCCAAAATATTATTGCCAGCCTTTTCCATGGCATGCTATTAAATATTTAAATACCCCAAACTATGCCCTGTGGAGATATTGGAGGTTTGTCAGTGCAAAACAAAAACTAAACTAAACAAAAAACAGATTTGCCAGAAAAATTGATTTGTGCAGCCTCAACACAAGTTCCCTGAATTTTGGTTATTTCAATATGGCTTGGAAGTGTAATATACATTCTCTGTTCATATATATATATATATATATATATATATATATATATATATAACTTCCAAGTGTATATATGGTGTGTATATCTATATCTATCTATCTATCTATCTATCTATCTATCTATCTATCTATCTATCTTATCTATCTATCTATCTTTATATATATGGTTGCCGTCTATAAAGGTATGAGCATCCTAAGCTGAGTCTAGTGACAAGTCGGATCACACTGATGCCTCTGTTAGTCCAATTGCATCAAGGAGTCTCTGGGCGAGTGAGGCAAATAAAGAAGATCCCACAATGCCCAACAGACATATGCTCCAATTCAGGCCCATGCAAGGCTTGTATGGGGCCCAGGATGGGTTTCTTGTTAGAATAAAGTTATAAACTCAAACAAAAAAGCAGCCAGTCCCTGGTGAGGCCACTTGGCCAGCTTAACCCTCTGAGGCTCGGGGCAAGTGTACCCAGCTGCCCCCTCTCCATCTGCACAGGCCTACTCCAACTGATTTATTAATTTAGTAACTCTCCTCCAATTACTAATTGCATTTGCATTCTATTTGGTACCCACAGAGTTTTATGTTTGCCTTCCCCCCACTTATTTGCTGTCCTTGGGCCTGGTCCACAAGTTTCAGCTAGCACAGTATGCTGTGGCTAGATTGGTCATGGGAGCAGACTACTGCCAACACATGGCACCATAGTTGGCTTCCCATCTGCTGTTCAGCCAGGTTCAATTTTCTTGTACTGGTATACAAAGACCTGAACCACTTCGGCTCAGGATAACCAAAGAACTGCCTTATCCATAGGTCCCAAGCAAATTACTGATATCTTCTAGGGGAGCTCTATTAGTGGTCTGTCCCTGTCATGATTCATGTCAAGGAGCAGTAGTCAATGAAGTATTTCCATTAGCACAATGATTTATCTTTCCCTAAAGGGACATCCCCTTCCTCTCATACCCTCTGCACCCTCCCCAAATCTGTTCTGGAGGGTTGAAGAAAAATGATTTAGAGGGGTACATGGGGAGAGGAGAAAAACTCCTGCACTAACAGAAGCATTTCATTGGATATCAGCCATTGAGTCCAAGGAAGGAAGCCAGGACAAAGAGTAAAGGGACTGTGTAGCATAGGTGAATATGCACAAATGGTTGAATTTTGGCTGGGTTTCCCCATTTTAAGCTGGCATTAGCAGGTGATCAGTTGTATCTCCATGCCTTGAAAACCCTCAGTTTCTGCAGATCAAGTTTCTAATCAATGCTGCTGTTAAAGGCAGGCTGATTTCTTTCCAGTTAGTGAGCAGTCCTACACAATGCACCATCTTACCTGTTTATCCAGTCAATAAAAAGGTATTTGACATTGTGTGCAGCACGAGTCTAAGCATGTTTCGTCAGAAGTAAATCCCACGCCATGCAATAGGACTTAGTCCTAAGTAAGTGTGCTTCTGAGTGCAATAGGGGTCTGCCGAAACATCCCTAGAAAAATGAATATTATCTCTTTATGAAAAATGTAATGAAACACCTGCACTTCTTCAATTTGTTCTAAAGAGTGCTTTGGAAACAAGACAGACTGGTTAGGAAAATAAGACAGATGGGTTGAGGATTACAGTCAGCCTATTGCTCTTCACTTTTAATAGGACACAAAACTAATCTTACCATGAAGCAAGTTATAGGACTTGTATAGTTGAAACACCATCGCCATTTGAGCCATGTGCCTTTAAATGCCAAACATAAAATTCTCCCCAAATCTTGAGCACTGGTATTTAAAATGATGAGCAGAAAGTTCAATCCTGCTGCTTTGCCAGCATGAAGAAAGGGTATGTCTTAGGTTCACATCTAAAGAGCTTTGGAAGACTTCAGACTAAACACAGAGATATTGAGGGAACTGGCCCAGTTCTCCATATGGATTTGTACACATGGAAGACTCCTGAATGCAGCTCTCAACTTAGGTGGCCTCTCATTCAATCATTGTGATGGTATCGCTCGGCCTCAAAAAATCACTTGCTGTTCTTCAAATCTTCATTGATTAGGGGGTTGACTAGCCCTTCCTTTACCCTATCCAGGTGCCTATAAAAGCAGACTGAGATACTTCTCTTCTTTATCCTAGTTCTGCCATTTATTCTCTTCAGCCAGCTATCAAGAGATCAGGAGGGCTGAGCTCATTAACCCTTCTCTGTAACGTTCCTGTCGAGTCCGTCCCTCTTAATTCCCATTCTGGCTTCAATTCACCTTTCTGGCTTCTTGATGCTTCCAGTCATGTCAATTAACTAATTAAACTTCACATGTTAACCTTGTTCCAAGTGCAAGCACATAATATAACACAATTAGTTCTCGTATTAGATAACAGCCATTTAAACAAGATGTACATTTAATGAATACTCCTCCACAAAGTTGTTACCGAGTTTTCATGTGTTCTTGTCTAGGGTCTATAACTAGCATCTGACGGCTTAGAAAAGTGCTGTGCCAGTTCCACATTCTTGGCATCCTTAGGCAAGATGCTATTATAAAGGTCCACATTCCAAGTCAATCTTCTTCCTCTCAAATGCTTGCCATTGACAATTTGCTTGCCTCTTCTTCTCTCAGCTCAAATCATACCACCTCTCAGAACCAAGACAACAAGGCAAGTGAATGTCATTTTTTCTCTCCCTTGGAGAAGGCAAATGTACAGGAACAGCAGCAGGAGGAGGAGGCTCCATGGGTTGGCAATGGGGCCCCTAGTAAGGATTGGGCCTGACAAGAGCCGAACGATGCTTACTTCTGACACCAGCCCTGTGTCAAACTAGGAATCACGCACAGTTGTATCCCTCTTTGCCCCAAGTGTGTGGGTGTTTGTTTGTGGTTTAGTGAAAAGTAGCTCTGGAAGGCTGCTGTCAAGAGCAAAAGAATAGAGCTTAAATCCCTAACATATATTCCCAGTGCTTATATTTCTATTTTCATTTTAAAAAAATTGTTTAGGAGTACTCTCATTTTCCTACTCATATTGAAATACTGCCCCTCAATGAGGCCAAACTTAGATTCACAAAATATTTAGGGGTATGCATCCCCCTGCGTCCCCCCACCCCAGAAAAAAGCATTGTATATTCCCCATGGCTAAGAAAGCAAATGTGGAGGAGCCATTTTGAGCAAGCAAATGGAAGGAACAACAGGGTTTGGCAGCCCTCTGCCCCCTGTTGTTCTTCCACTCAAAATTGCAGCTATGTGTGGCTGTTCTTCATTTAAAACAAATCCAAATAAGCCACCAATGCAATGGGCATACACGTCACATCTACCTTGGCGCCAACCAAGAGTGATGAAAGTGAGCTAAAGATCTTCAAACCAACCCTGAATCAATGAAATAGTCTTCATGTGGATTCTTTTTTAACACCAGGGTTCTTCGTTTTGATATTCCAAGATGTACCTCCACGTTGTCACGTGGCTCCAATGAAGTATATACAAGGATTACTTCAAGGTCCCTTTCAATTTTCCCCTATTCTAGTTCAATCCCATTCATTCTTATTCATGAATTTATTTTGAAGCCAAATGTATATTACTCTACACTTGTCGACACAAAATTTCATTTGCTTTCTCCAGACCACTTAAGCAGCAGATCTAAATCCATCCTGAATCTTACATGCTGCTCAGTGGCGACCTCAATTTTGTGATTTTGTGGCATCAGCAAATTCAATTAGCTTCTTCTCCACATCTAGGTCATTGATATAGATTGGAAATAGCAGAGGTTGAAGCACTGACCTCAATGGGACTCTCAGACAGTAATTCCTGGCAGTTCAACATGCCTTCTTTCACAATAGCTGTTTTCTATTACCTAATTGGGTTTTATTCATTTTTATGAACTCTTTGGATGCCTGAACATGTCACATTTGAATGGCAATTTGTCAATTAAAACTCTGTGCTTTTCAAAATATTCCACGATTCTGCATCTCCAAATCTACAGCCATGAGCACTGATTACAAATAGGAAGCCAGGATCAAAAGAGTGCTCAAGGAAGTAACTAGCTATCCTGTCTTTTAAAAAAAAAATATTATTTGCTGCTGTTTTTGTAGCTTTTATATCCTACCATTCCTCTTAAAGAAGCCCAGAGCAGCAAACACATCCACAATCTTTTTTAAAGAGATTCGAAGAACAGTTGCACTTTAAAACTTTCTAAAAATAGTTACAGCTAAAAACATTCTTTCATCCAGTTATCTCAAGGTTTCCAGGAACAAGTATCCTTAAGCCACCAATGGCTGCATAAACAGAAATGTTTTCAAATTCCTCCCGAAGGTTAACAATGATAGAGTAGATGAATCCATTGTGATATGAACAGTATTTTAAATCAATTTTAAAGAGTTAAAGCTTTTTTAAAAAAAAATAAAAAGGTGTTCATGTGGTGCTGAAAGGACTACAAAGAAGGTTCCAGACAATACTCTCTGGGGACAGCATTCCACAGTCAGAATGTCACCAGAAAAAGCACTCCCCTCAGTAGCCATCTGACATAACTCCAGTGCTTTAAAAAAAAAAAAACCTACAACATACACACAAGGTGACAATACAGTGGAACCTTGGTTTTCGAGCGTCCCGAAAGCCGAACACCGAAAACCCAGAAGTAATTGCTTTCGTTTTTGAACACGCCTTGGAAGTCAAACGGCTTCCGCTGCTTGTTTTTCTTTTTTCTCAATGGATTTTGCCGACTGCCCATTGCTCCTCGGTTTTTGAATGTTCCGGAAGTCGAACAGTCTTCCAGAACAGATTACGTTCGAAAACTGAGGTTCCACTGTACTCATATCTTTATAAGAGAGCTGTGGTGCCAGCACAAAATGGCTGCTGTGGGCAGCAAATATAGAGGTGAAGGTACCATAACAACAACAAAAAGTGTGCATCCCATGGTGGGATTATCTGGAGAATGGCTTCAAGATTATCTTTGTAAGTGGGAATTGCGGGCCCACTCACAGTGACCCCTCCCAAGGGAGTGATGCCTAAACTATGGAAGGTGAACAAACTGGACAAGACAACATTCTGGGATTTTAAAATTGGACCCAACTTTATTGATTCCAGATGTAGGTAGGATTTGGCTTGGGCATTGGGTGTATATCCCTCTCAGCCTCCTGGTGGAGGACTAAGGCATGAGAGGGCCAAGCCTAGGATCAATGTGTCATCTGCTTGAAGCAGGTCTATACAGATGGCCCTCCCGGGCTGCTGAAGGCAGCTCTATGGCCCTTCGGCCAAATGCCTTGACTTTTGAATGAAGACTTCCATCTAGACCCTTCTAATGGGGTACCCCATGAACACACCTCTTCTGTGGTTGGGGTGATGCACCACTTTATCCCCTGCCTGATGTCAGACTAGAGGATTCCACCAATTCCTTATCCACCAAACTTGTAACTATTGCTAAGGGGATGGCAAAACCTTCAAAGTGGGTCAGTCTGTTTGTGGGCAAATCCCTTCCCTGCTCTGAATACAACAAGCATTATAGAATCACAGTAAAACCAGTAAACACCATGCCCAGTGAAGAAAGAAAGGTTAGCATACAAAACTACAGTAAGACTGGGGGGTGGGCACGAAGGTTTGTTCTTTGGCTGACTGCGGTCCTGGCTTTTATTAACTGGGGGTGAACTGGAGTGAATCCTGCTCCACTCCGGTTCACCAGTGCTGTCAAGTATCCCGTTTTCCCCGGGAATCTCCCCTATTTCAAGCAGTTTCCCGCTGCCATCCCTTATTTTTTATATCCCTTTAATTTCCCATTTTTTCAAAGGAAGCAGCTCCTCTCCCTCCCCCTGCTGGCCAGGGACTGGGAAGACCTCGCCTCCTTGCAGCCTCAAAGCAAGCGGGAGCCATTTCCTGCGCTTACAGGGGGGCGTATTTGGCCCCCTGCATCAGCCCATATCAGCTGCCGCTGAGCCCCTCAGCTAGACAATAGGGTTAGCTGTGGGGGGGGGGGAGCCTGGCTGCCTTTGAAAACGGGCGGCTGTTGCATTGAAACGTTACAATATGATGGAGCAGCGCGTGCTTTGTAACTTTTTATCGGGAGCTCGCTGAGCAGCCGAGGCATCGTAGCCCACAGGCAGCGTTTCCAAAATACAGTAAGCCTACTGCGCGCGTTCACACCAGTGCCGCCCACTTTTGCTTTTGGCTCCGCCCACCACTGCCATGTGACTGTCCCTGGGATAGGTGAGGCTGCTGATCCCTGATTTTCAAATCCGAAACTTGACAGCTATGCGGTTCACTCCCAAACTATGCTCACTTGACCTGGCTGGATTGCCCCAAATTCAAACATTGGCCAGCGGGAAAGTCCAGCCAAGGGGAATCCCCCAACTGACAGCCTACTGCACCAGGCTGCAACCACCACCCACCCTGGAACAGCCATTACTTCTGAATACACACTTGTAGTTCAGTTCGTATTCTGCACTGCAATTGCTTGCATATTTAGTCACCAAACAATTTCAGAATGCAAAACTGTAAGATGTCCTATGCAAATACGAAACCTTTTCAATTTACAGTTGGAAAGTTCAGCATATCCCAGATGGTTTCATAAGTATCAAGAAATTATTGGTTTATACGATAACATAGCAGGAAATGATGGCATTTGGAAGCAGTTATGTTAATATTTTGCTCCTCTTAATTATAATGCAGGGTGTTGGTGTACAGTTTTTCTTCCAATGTTGGCACTGGGAATTTTGGCAAATCACTATGAAAGAAAAGTAAAAAGCAAATGTTGAAAGACGTCACCTTGAGATGATAATATATACATGTTTTGCATAGCTCTGTGCTGATTACATTAAAGGATGCATGTGATGTAACATCCTCCTTAATTGAAAAGAAAGAGTAATAAAGGACAGTTTTGTGTGCACATAATGGGCTGGATCCAAAGAGCCATGAACAGAAGGAAAATTGGGCTGTTCCACAGATGCTTGTCCAACAGCTTGGGAAAGTACTCACACAGTGCACCAATATTGCAATTCTTATGCGTGGAGCTGCTTCTAAGAACACCTGTGTGCTTCCAAAGCCGTTTTTACCATGAAGCCTGGGGCTCAGCCAGCTAATTCTTTTGCATGTACTACTGCAAATAAAACTGCATTTCTGTGCACATTTGTTTAGGAATAAACTCAGTTGAATACAATGGTACTCAGGCTGCATACACACCATACATTTAAAGTACAACCTTTTTCTGTTGATTCCTCTGGGTCAAAAATTAGAGTGTAAGCTCTTTGGGGCTGAGATCTATTCTCTTACACTCTGCAATGCACCATGCACACCAATGACTTGCACACAGGGTTCTAAACATGCAAGGAGCCACTTCAATCAAGTAGTGTATAAATTTTATGAGGCTAAACAGGGAGGTGCAGAACCATGTATGCCAGTATGCTCCTAACTGGGTCACTAGTTTAGCACAAAGCATGCAAATAAATGCTATCCCAAATGTTCAAATGTTTGAGGGGTATTTACCTGCTTTGTGTGCATTTAAAAATGTTTTATAAACTGCCTTTCCACTTTTTCACGCACCAAAGACATTATATAACACACACTAAAACCAAAAACAATCACAATAAAAGCAGCTACACAGTCTCAACAATTTAGCCATTGTAGTAACAAAAGCTCACTGCTATGACTTAATTTAAGATATTTCTGCCTGCCTTAACATTTTACAGATTTTACTCCGCGGCTAAACTAGTTGTCCCCCCCCCCCCGAGTGGTTTGTTATTTGTCCCACAGGCCAAAATATGCCCTGAAATAGTAGAGATCTTTTTAGTTGCCACAAGTGTGTTTATTATGTAAGCCACCTCATGAGGACATGTCCTCAAACGCAGGATGTAAAATATTCTAAATACATAAACATATGTGTTGCCCCTCAGCTGCTGCTGCTACACAAAAGAAATAGTGGGCAGGTCAATACCATTTTCACCAATGCGATCCACTTTTTACAATAAAATCCCTAGAGGCCTTCATCCACTCTAAGGGTGAAGTAGGAAATGGGGGGTTTGGTTTTCTGGAATTGCAGGCCACAGGCAACTTATGGAATGGGTTGCTAACATCTGATTTTAAACAACTTGACTCATTGGCACAAATGAGCTGGCCTGGGGGCAGGTTTGGAGGCCAAAGCTTGCTAGGCATAGCTGTCACCCCTCCCTGCTGTTTCCCAGTGCTATAATAAGCGAATTTCCTGCAAAAAGGGGGGGAAGGTTGACAGCTATGTGCTGGGGCGGGGGTTGTTCAATCAAGAAGGTGAAGTTTAGTGGGCCATAGGGTTCAATCAAGAAGGTGAAGTTTAATGGGCCATAGGGTTGAGTCAGTTGGAGGGGAGGCAATGAAGCCCCAAGTCAAACATTTGTGTGATTCGTTCAACACAGGCATAGTGAAGCCCAAGGCCAGAATATTTACAGGCCACCCCAATTTAACTTCCTACTATCTGCCATCTGCCTTTCCACCCTGTAGCTACATCCATGCTAACTTTGCCCAGTGAAGTATCATGAGTTGGATTTTACTGCAAAGCTCTGAACTAAAATAGATTCCATTCCAATACTTACAACATTTCTAAGTCAAAAACTACCGTATATACTTGAGTATAAGCCTAGTTTTTCAGCACACTTTTTGTGCTTTAAAAGCTGCCCTCGGCTTATACTCAAGTCAACCATTCCTTAAGAAGTGTACAAGAACGGCGGTTCTTTACTCTCCCCAGGCAGCTTGTTCCATTCCTGAACTGCTCACATAAATGCAAACTTTAGACCCCAGAAGGCAGAAAGCCTATCAGTTAAGGAAGTATTAAAACCCCACAGGTGCTCACTTTCCCTGGCTCCTGCTTAAACAGGACAGGATCCCAGCCTTCTCTGTATAACACAAGGGAACATTGCGCTGTGGGTTAAACCACAGAGCCCTAGGGCTTGCTAATCAGAAGAATGGCGGTTCGAAACCCTGCGACGGGGTGAGCTCCACAGCAGCAAAGGAGGAAGAGGAAGGAGCAGCCCAAAGGGCTGCTTTGGGCTGCTCGTTCCTCCTCTACCACAGTGGCAAAGGTGAACCGGCTTATACTTGAGTCAATAAGCTTTCCCACATTTTTGTAGGGAAATTAGGTGCCTCGGCTTATATTTGGGTCGACTTATACTCGAGTATATAGGTAAGTAATTCAGAGAGAGTCAGCTTGTGGGGCAGGCATGAAATCCTACAGATCAAGTCCCGATTTATATGATGGCCAGCAGGCAAGGTGGAAGGGAGAGATCGCTGGTTTTTTTATTGCTCCCTCCGCCCCATATACTGATAAAATCAAATATCTTGATTTTTAGTATCTTATGTAAGAAGGAAGGAAAAGCTAGGAGTGTTGCACACCATGGGCCATCTTAACTGTATAAGGAAGTCTTTCTTGCATTTTTGTTGCATTGCCCAATAAAGGATTCCATGTAGCTTAAATTAAAACTTTGTACAACATGCAGTGTTTATCCGACCTTTACCAAACATAATAAAAACACGTGTGGAAGGGGGGTAAGACAACATTGTGACTCTGCTGGTTTGGCAGGACTGCGGGACATGCAAACAACTGCTGTTAGAACCACTGCTAATCCTTCTATGAATCGTACATTTTGTGTGTGTTGTATAGTGAGTTATCCAATCGTCTGCCACTATTTGCTAGGTAAACTACACACTGTATAATTAGAGTGTTCCAAATGTATTGCCCCCTAAAAGCACAGGGGATTGGACTGAAAACTCTGAACGGAGATTGGCCAGAGATCCATTATACAGTGGTACCTCTGGTTAAGTACTTAATTCGTTCTGGAGGCCCGTTCTTAACCTGAAACTGTTCTTAACCTGAAGCACCACTTTAGCTAATGGGGCCTCCCACTGGCGCTGCGCCACCAGAGCACAATTTCTGTTCTTATCCTGAAACAAAGTTCTTAATCTGAAGCGTTATTTCTGGGTTAGAAGAGTTCTTAACCTGAAGCATATGTAACCTGAAGCGTATGTAATCCGAAGTACCACTGTATTCTCTTTGGTTCTATCTTGGACTGCTCTCTTTTGAGCAAAAGCCTTCATTTCAAACCCCAGCAGTCATTTTCTTTCACCATATGTGTCCATCCATTGCCAGTTGGTTGATGCTGTCACTTGCTTCATTGTACCTTCCAGCTTCTAAGAGCAAACTTCCAGTGCCTCTTTTCATCTCTTCTGCTTAAGAGGCTCAGAGAAGCCATCCAAAAATGGATGGCACCAGAGGAAGGATAAAGTTTTCAACAACTGACCCTGCAGGCAAGCTGAACATGCTACTAGCTTTTCTGAGAGCATTCTGAACAGAAGGATCATCTGTCAGGGTTTAAAATGAGATTCTGAAAAGCCTCAAGGATTAGTTTTGGGGGTTGGGTTGTTGTTGTTTTACTGTTAATGAATTCAGTATGTAACATAGAAGTGTTGGCATAGTAATTAGATCCCTGGTCCACTTTGCCAACTATTATTTCCATAGCCAAAAAGAGTCAGTAAAATGTTCTAAAAAGTTTGCATTTGCAGTAAATAATTCTGGAATAAGCTCTCTGTGTGGATGGTGTCATGTAGTTCAGTCACAGGGTGGCACTGAATTTAGTTTTATCTGGGTGGAGTCAGCAGTTTCCTATGTTTGTTCTTGTTTAAGTCAGACAATAGAGTTCTTCTGTAGCTTCCTGTTACATTGCCCAGTAAAGGACTCCAAGAATTTGGTGGGTCTTCTAAGCCTTCCAATACTCCATCTTTGCAGAGGTGGTAGACCTAGCTCATGAAGTCTTCTGCACTGTGGTTCAGTTTTGAGGCAGTGGCAGACTCACCTTTTTCAAAGTTTGCTTTGGGTTCCAAGAAATAGAAATTTAGGTATTCAGTTTTGCTAAAGTAGATTCCCATGGGAATGAGTAGTGATAATTAGTGTTCTCACAGTGGCTAACCAGATGCCTATGGGAAGATTGAAAGCAGAACCTAGCCAAGCCTAGACTGGCATTCCCTCCTCCCCAGATTGTCTTTCATGTATCCCAGTTCCTACCTGCTGTCTGCCATTGCAGTCCCACTGCACATTCCAGGGTCTAGCATCCAATTACACTGCCTTGATCACCTATTAACTCTTTCTGAGCAGTTTGAGTTTCACCTTTATCCCACTACTTAGGATTTTGCCTGTACCAAGTCTTCACTGCGGTCTCAGCATGACAGCATCTATACCAACTACCATACATCTCTTAAAAATGTATCCGATTTTAACATGTTGTAGCAGAAACATTCAAATGCACAAATCTGTTCAGAAAATTGCACATACCTTTAGTTTATGTCAGTAATTTTGATTGAATTCTTAAACCAGGAGACACTCAGCATTGCCCCGTTGTTTGCCTTCAGTTCAGCAACAGATGCAAACTATCCAATTTGTGACAGTACTTGGCTTTACACGAATCGTCAACCAAAAACTGGAGTGACCATTTTCAGCACTGAGAAACAAATTGCTGACTCAGAAATAAGTGGAAAGCCCTATTCCACATGTCTTAATGTTTTACCTGCCCACAAAGCAGTACAAGATTTTCCATGGTTCCAGTCGCTGCACAAGCATTTACAAACTACGGTTCCAATGAGCTGTAACCTCCTGTTTTTTAGAGATGATTTATCAAGTGATTTTGCTACTCTGGTTCTGGGTTGAGTTCTTCTAACTGAAGTGAATAGCTGAAATTCCCTAAACTGCACTCTTATTTTCTGCTTTTATAATGCTTAGTCTGTCAGAGGTAGTTAGTTGTTAGGCATATTTTGTGGCTGCATGGTGAGGGTAGGAAAGAACAATATATTCGCTTCAGGTAAATAGGAAATCTTTCTCGGTGGTTAGAAAAAATGATAGCATCTCCTCTATAACCCCTGACTAGTTCAGATGGTTATGGAGAAATAAGAAATAAGAAGTCTGCTTACCCTATTTGGAATGTGGCAGTGTTGCAGGCCAGCTGCTGTGTCCCCTGTGCTCTCCAATGCAGCAACTACACATGGGAAGCTTCCTGGCTGATAGGGAACCCAAACGGCCATCCCCATTGGGCGGAAAGCAAATAGTAAAACTGACAGCCAAACTGGCCAGTGGGTGGCAGCCTAAGAGGCAGACACTCACTGGGGGCTGTCTCAACCGAGCCAACTGCCATCTCTTGGGTCCATTTCCAGAATATTTAAGGTGGCTTACCTCCTCCCTTCAATGCAGTTCCTCATTGGATCCCACGCCCATCCTCTGTAATCAATAAAATTGTGACCATATTCGACCCAAGCCATGGTCTCTGTCTGGTTCTTAAATGTAAAAGCCAGGATGTGGGGGATGTTGCAATGCCTGGGTACTCAAACAATATTAATGTCCAAGGTGCTCAGGACCCACATTAATAACCCCAACCCATATTATATTATATGAACCTCCTCACCACCTTTAAACATTAGGGGCATCTCTCCTTCACATTTACTACCAGCTAAGTTATGATGTGTGGATAAGAAGATAAGAAGAGCCTACTGGATCAGGCCAATGGTCATCTAGTCCTGTTCTCACATCTTTTCCCCAGTAAAATCTCAGACATGCACATAGATGTCCATGCAAGCAAGTTCTGATTTATCATGTTGTTTTTCCATGGTGGAGATTACCGCAGATGGGGCTTACTTTGGGGAGCATTTGTGGGGAGCAGAAGTGCCTCTTGCTTAGCCTTGACACCCAGGCAGGCAGGCAGGCAGGCAGGCTCACACCGCTTAGTTGGGGAAATGCTTTGACCAAAAAGCTCCAGAGGACCCACCACAGTTGACACTAGCGTCCCTTTAGGAGCCACTGTCTTCATTGCCACCAATACCCCTATGCCCTGGCCGGAGTGTATGTACACTATTCTGGGGCTTAGAGGCTTCCTGGGCATAAATATGGCAAGTAGTGGTAGCTGCAGTCCATTTCACCCAGCATTCTCAGCACTTGACTGAAGAAGCCCCCAGGAAGCTGGGACGGTGCTCCCTACTGTTGCCTGACACCCTCCCTCCATTATCTGGGAAGGTTGCTTGAGGGGCAGTAGGTGGTACTTGGTATTTTGGAGCTGCCTGGCACTGGCTATGCAGTCAGGCCACCCATTTGGATTGGTTCTTTCAGGATCTCGTGGCTCCTTAGCAACATTTTGCATCTCCCTAGAATAGCTCACATTTTCCTATATAACAAAAACAGAAGACTTTAACTAATAATAATGTAATACATTAGGAAGAGTTGTTTATGAGCTGGATATTGCAGAGGACTGAACACTGGCCACTTCTAGACGAGCATCTAATGTGTGCACAGGCACGCATTTACCTTTAAGCAAGAGGGTAGTAATCTCATTAACTATAATGAAATTGCTCATGTTTTCCTTTGCTGGAATAGGCTAACATATTTGTCACCTGTACAGCCAAGCCCTTGGAGCATAAATAAAGGCATAAAATGGCACAATCATTTATTAAGCTAGTAAGAATAAGGCTTCTTTTATTTATAAATCTGACAGCATTAGACTCTTGTGTATTTGGAGTTTTTGATTATTTTTTCCCCCCAGACATCATGCCAAGCGCAGATCCAACTTTAATGAGTTTGCATGCTGGGAAAGGATGTATTATTTTCAAGGCATCTTTCAAACTGGACTGCGGGGGTGGGCGGAGAGCATTTACTCGTTCTAGTCCTGAATGATTGCAGTTAGTAGCAACCAGAGCTATTTCTACTTGACTAATAGATAAGCTCTTTTGGTTGTTTGTAAATGCACATGGGGAGTGGGCTGGGAGGCTGTGCCCCCAACCTGCAAACGCTCATTTGAATGCCTTAGCAAAGCGCCTGGGGCACACAGCCATGGAGGCTCTCTATTCAGTCCTTTAATGAACCCACATAAAGGGAAAGAAGAGCCTGCTGACATGATCCCCACTCCAGGTGTGTTCATTCAGCACACATCTTTAATGCCTGAAAAGGGCCAAGCAAAAGTTCGGGAAGAAATGCCAGAAGCAGCAGAAGTTGGGAAATATAGCTCAATCAAGGCCTTGAAAGTATTGGATCTATTGTCACACAACTCTGCTTCGTTGTGAAGTGTACAACCCTTGGGGCTCACGTGCTCCTCTTCCTGTGGCACAGTCAGCAAGCTTTCACTTCTGATTTCAAATAGCCACAATTTAGTGTTGCGTCTGAATCCTGAATTGTGGTACATCTTAACTGTGGTTTATAGAAACAAGCTAGCTTTCATAAACCACACTGGGAAGTTGATTTGTATATGTAAAATTAGGAGTCGGGAGCCTATCATCTAGGGGCAGCAACCATTTATTAGCTGAGTTGCAGTCAGCCCACATGAGATCTTTGAAGGTGCAGCTCAGGCTGACTGACAAGTGACTTTTCTGGTTCTAAAAGGGATGGATCTGTGTGTGACATGCAGGTTGAGCCTTAGTGGCAGAGCACCTACTGTACTTTGCATGTAGAAAATCTCTGTCTCATAGCCCCAATTAAAACAACCTGATGAAAAAGGCAGAAACACAGTAGAGGGAAAAAAACCACAAGATGTAGTCTTCCTACTTGTGAGTTTTCACTGCAAATGCAGTTGAGGATAGCAGTCTGTAAATTTTATAAGACCAGCAATTATGACTCAAGATATTGTCCTGCATTGCCAGTGAAGGGTTGTTGCATTAAACTATGTTAATCTTACCTGGTTGCTAATCCCCCCCTCTCTCTTAAATGTATGGCTACTTAGATATATATGTGCTGTATTCTATTTTTCATCATTCTGTTGGTGTTTCCTATAGGGGATTCAGTACATTAACCACACTAGGACTAACCATGGATTTCTCAACCAATGGACTAGTTGCTGAAATTATTCTGACAAAGCCATGGTCATATAAATCAAAGAGCCAGGAGCTGGTTTCAGAAGTGTTCAGAAGCATCTTGACCTTGGTTCCTGAGTGCCACTAAGCAAAAGTGTTTCCATTAATATAGACATGCTTACACTTCCATTTGATCCCTCTTAATACAACACCTATTCAGTGAATGATTTCAAAGCTTTAAAGAGTCCATGGGCAATTTCCTTCTCACTGGGACATGTATTGGAGATTAATGTTCATTAAATGTTGCATGTTTCACACTATCAAGTCTGACCAATCTTCCCATTGATACCAGCATGCACAACAGCAAGAGAAAGTGGGTACCAGGGGTGGAAGGATGTGTTTTGGCTTCCTTTAGTCCATTTTCACTGGGGTCCTAACTTCCCTCTCTAACCTAATCAGCTCCATGCATATCCATCTGGCTTCTGGCACCTTCAGATTTCCATATTTGGCAGAGATAGTTCCCTTGGCCTCTTAGATTCAACTCAAAGCTACTGGTCAAACCCAACCATTATCCCTGTTATTAATCAATCATTTCGTTTTTCTGATTGTCAGCTTTTGTAACACACTGGTCTATTGTTTTGTTGCTAATTCCTTCTGTTATAAATTTAATTTGCCATGTGCTACCACGTCCTCTTCATTCATTAGGTGAATACATCTTCTTCCTGTACATGGGCAGATAAGGACAACCTATTTTCTTCCTGACCTTCTTCCTTTCTATGGACCAGGATTGATGGAGGAATGGATGCAAGGGAGCAGATTCAAATGGGATCCCCATAACTGCATTTTTAAGAGGTTCATTCCAGGAAGATCTCCATTCTGGATGAATACTGTTTTATTTCTGTGTGTTTTAAGATGCTGGGCAGCAACTGTGTGCTATAAAATAAAATGCCATAATTTCATGCAAGCAGACTAGGGGAGGCAAGAAGATGTCTCTGTACCCTTGGTAACTGACCTCTTTCCTTGGCTTGAAAATTGACCCTTGTGATCACTGCAGCCTGTCATAAAGAGAGAGAAAATATTGGCCCATACTCCATTAAAGGATGCATTGACTTCTACTCAGTCTATTATCTATATGGTATATAATTCACTTTCTGAAGATTGCATCGGCAGCACTAGATGTCTGTAATTATCCTTCTTGTTCTTGTATTTCATTAAGCAGGCTGCCTAATAAGCCTGATGCGATAGCTGCAGTATATCACTTGGCCCATGGAATAATAGCTTTTGAGATAGACTTTGTCATACTTGAACCTTCCTCTAGCTATTGCAGCACAGCTTTTCAGTATGTTACAGTATGTGGAAGGGAAAGGAACAGAGAATGAAAAGGTGTTTGGGGTACGTTTTCTTTAATAAAAAAAAACACATAAATTCCTAACAGCGCAATCCTATGCATGTCTACCATACATACACAAGCCCTGTAGAGTTCAATGGACTAGCTTCTGAGTAGACATAAGATACATTCTTAGGTGGATTGAGGCTCAAGTGTGTAAGTGAGCTGCCACAGATTTTGCAAGAGTTGAAGGGGCAAGTAGAGGGATGGACAACCAAAATCTCGTTATCCAGGTCCTCAAGCACCAATAACAGGAACTGATTCCACAAAATCAAATAAGAAAGAGTGTGCTTTACATATTGAAATATATGTAGAATAAATTTGGAATAAACTTTTTCTGTTTTCTTCTTTTCTTCTTCTAACTTTTCTTTTCTTATACTTACTCTTTTTTCCTTCCCTTTCCCCCCTTCTTTCCCCCCTTCTCTTTTATATTTTTCTTTATTAATAACTTTATCGAGAACTTTGTATATATGTATGTAATTGTAATACAATGTTTTTATTTTGTAATAATTATGCTAAATTAATAAAATAAAATAAATTTTTAAAAAGAAAAAAGAAAAAGTGTGCTGGACACATCAGAAACTATGTTAAGAGCAGCATCAAGATAAACAGGAAGGCGGACTTCCGGCGGCGACGCCATCGCGGGCGGTCGTGGGTTGCCTCGGCAGCGAGGCGACCCAGGCCGTCCCGGGGGTTGGAGCCCCGCTACCGCAAAGCGGGGCTCCGGTGAGGCGCGGGAAGAGCGTCCCGCGCCTCGGGCTCCCCGGCGGGCCCATTATGGCTCCGAACCCTTCCCCCGTTCCCCCTGTAAAGGGGGAGGGGGTGAAGGGACTACGGAGCCGGGCTATAGGGGAAATGCCCCAACCGGGACGGGGAAGCGGCGGCCGCCGTTCGCAGTGAGCGACATCGTTCTCCCTGCAGAAGTTAAAAAAAGGAAGCCCGGTGGTCGTGAGTATCGGATTGGACTTATTTTGGACATTTAACGACCCGGGAGGCATTACGGAAAGGAAGCCTGTTTCCCTCCCTTCGGTGGAAAGAAAATAACTGTTTTGATAGACTGCTGTTACAGTGATGGTTACAATGTTTTGATTTTTGGCAAGTGAGACTGTTTAGATCTCCCTTTGGGGGGTAAGATGGTGAAGAATATCTCCTTTTGAAATTACAGTCCTTGTGCCCTGGCTCCAGGAAAAATGGCTGCGAAGGTTTGAGATTGAGTGGAAATGTACTGGCACTAAGTTAGAAAAACATTGAAATCTGACACCTATGCCCACTTCAGCCATGCTGGGTTTCGTTTTCGAGCTGGTCTTGGACTCTGGACTGACTGATGAACAAAGGATTATTTTTTTGAGGTTGGAACTGCTTAACCAGAAATTGGTGTTATTGAACCGGGATATGACAGAAAAAGTACTACCCACAGAGGAGACTTTTCAGGATATGGCTGCAATTGAAGAAAGCCTTGGCAAAGAGCTGAAGGGGATCATGGAAGAACAGAGCAAAATGGCTTGGCATCTCCGAGAAGAACAATTACAAATAAAAGAAGAATGGAAAGTCGAAATGGAGAAGCCGGAAGATGAAGAACTGGGTACCCTGATGCTCTATGCAAGGACTGCCGTGAACTGTGTCTGGATCTGTGGATGCATAAGAAAAGAGGACAATTTGAGGAGAGGTTCCGACGTAAGATGGAAAAGGAAAATGGTTAGAAGCGGGATAGGATGAACTGTATTGGTATCCTGAAGCCGGTGTGTCAAGCTTCTTTTAAGTTTTTGGATTATAAAAGGGATATTTAGTTTTTCTTTTATTAGCAGCAGTTTAAGGGAAAGAAGAGGTTAGATATGTTTTGATTTAAGAATAATATGTTAAGATATGAAGAATATTATGTTAAGATATGTTAACAATATGTTTAGAGATGAAGAATAATATGTTAAGGTATGAAGTTTTGTTATTAGTTATGTGAAGATATAATAACAAGATTTTAAAAAGAATGTTTAGTTTTGAATTTATAAATGAATTTAATTTTAGAGATATGAAGTTATTAAAGTAAAATTTGGAATAGGAACCGAAGGAGAGAAAGCAGGGGAAGTCAATAATGATGATTCGAACCAAGAATTATTATTTTTTTGGAATAAGAAGAAGAATCATTGGTGTATTTGTATGTGCTTAGTCATAGTGGTGGGTAAGTGTTGGGGTTAATGTTGGTGAAGGTGTTGGAGTGTTGTTTGTTATGGAAAAACCAATAAATTCTTATAAAAAAAAACAAGATAAACAGGGAGGCAAGTGATTTGTCCTCATGCCTTATAAACCTATCACAGCAGGGCTTTGATGGCTTTGATGGTACCAATGTAGGTCTTTGTTTCTACTTTCATTGCCATATGATAGATGTGGTTGCTGCTGTTCCATCAGCTTCACACTGAATCTTGTAGCCCTTCTGCTCTACCTGTCGTCAGGCTTGCTTCATTGCTCATGGCTCTGAGGAAAACCAAGGAGCTCTGAGAACTCCACAGCAATGGAGTGGGCACCGCATGTCAGCAATGCTCCTCGTGTCACTGTTTCAAAATAAAGTAAGAGTACAGACAGGCTCGTCAACTTTGGCTACTGGAAAACTCCCCTAGCATTCTATCAGGTTCCACAGTGGATGGACCATCCAAATTGGTCTTCTTCTCCTACAGGGAAAGATATGGGGCCACAAGCCCAAACTTTACCACATAGTGATCTGACCTTGACAAAGGGATCAGTTCTATCCCTCCAGTATCCAAACCACACCCACCCCACTCACCTGGAAGTGAAGGCCATGTGCTGGTCTGCTGACAACTTGGGGCAGCCCCATGGTTGACATGGAGGTCATGAATCCTAAGCTAAAGGAGGCAGGCTCATCCTAAGCTTTTCTAATTCTCAGATTGGGTGGCTGTCATAGACTAAAATGAGCACTTTCCCATAGTCTATAAATTTTATGGGATTTGTAAAATTTCTTTTTAGACCCTTTCCTTAGACCCATATACTGTTTTGGTTATGTGTTTCAGCTCTCCAGACCTCCATATGCTGTTTGCTGATAGATGCTCCTGTATATCTTGTCTACAGTTTTATTCCACAAACATTATCCTCTTCACTGATCAGTTCTTGGTCTATTTGATTTATCAGGGGATTTTGTCTCCATTAGTAGCTTTTACTTCAGTCTGCATATTGTGCATATTGATTATTTCCCCCTCAAAAGTATTTCCCTTTTCCCATGCATGCATGTGTTCGGGGAAATCTGCCACCACAGAAGCAGGAACAGCCCTTCCTAACTGATCCAGCTTTAAGTTTTAAACCAAGGTTTAGAATTACCTAAAAGTAATTCCATATTTTCTCCTAAGGGTTGATGAGGTTTTAGCTCCACGGGGAATGAAAAATCGAGCCAGATCAGATGGCGTCACCTATGCAGTCAAATTGATCTGCAACACTATATGATTTATTATTTGTTCTCTATCAGTGATTCCAAATACACAATTCCTTGCTAAATGCCTGTTGCATCTATTCTTGTTACAGTTTCCTGCTTTGCACATTTTGAATTCAATGTTTTAGAAATATTAAAGATTGTTCAGAAGTCGTTTCAACCAATATTAATGCTAGACTAGGGTAGCCACTATGCATTGCCAGGAAAAGTGAAAAGGCAAAAATAATGTTACAGATTTGCATAAATTTTGCATATTTACATGCATAACTACAATTTAGAAATATCAGTAATTACCATAATTTTAAAAGAAATATAGCTACAGAGGAGAAGCCTGTGACCAGGTGACATGTGTGGATTGATTTAGTACTAACTTTGAGTGGGCAATCTCTCTGTTTCTGTACTCTCTCTTCCCAGACATGGACCAGACTGCCCTTCAGACAGAGGACTGCTGTTGGGAAGTAAGATGTATGGCCACCCTTCCTGGTATTATCAGAAACAGAAGGATCATTTGTGCCCCACCACCACCCCTGGCACCACACACTTCTGTGAGCCCTCCCACAACACCAGCTGGACACACTAGGAATGCTGGCAAGTTGCAGTCAAAGATGCTCATTTGCAGTTTGTACCTGTTTGTTTTTCTTTCACTAAGCAAGGCAGGGTTCTTCTGTAGTTCCCCACTGCCTTTCTTTTCTTGTTGGTTGCTAGGTTTCTGGCTTTTCAACTCCTCCTCAGCTGTAAATTGCCTGTTGTTGTTGTTGTTCAGTCGTTCAGTCGTGTCCGACTCTTCGTGACCCCATGGACCAGAGCACGCCAGGCACGCCTATCCTTCACTGCCTCTCGCAGTTTGGCCAAACTCATGTTAGTAGCTTCGAGAACACTGTCCAACCATCTCATCCTCTGTCGTCCCCTTCTCCTTCTCTTTCCCAACATCAGGGTCTTTTCTAGGGAGTCTTCTCTTCTCATGAGGTGGCCAAAGTACTGGAGCCTCAACTTCAGGATCTGTGCTTCTAGTGAGCACTCAGGGCCGATTTCCTTGAGAATAGATAGGTTTGATCTTCTTGCAGTCCGTGGGACTCTCAAGAGTCTCCTCCAGCACCATAATTCAAAAGCATCAATTCTTCGGAGATCAGCCTTCTTGATGGTCCAGCTCTCACTTCCGTACATTACTACTGGGAAAACCAAAGCTTTAACTATACGGACCTTTGTCGGCAAGGTGATGTCTTTGCTTTTTAAGATGCTGTCTAGGTTTGTCATTGCTTTTCTCCCAAGAAGCAGGCGTCTTCTAATTTCGTGACTGCTGTCACCATCTGCAGTGATCATGGAACCCAAGAAAGTGAAATCTCTCACTGTGAAAAAGTGAAATCTCTCCTTCATGGATTACTGCCTTGTCGTGGCGAAGGGGCTTGAATTACTCAGGGAAGCTATGGACAGGTCATAGTGGAAAGTTTGGACCAAATGTGATCCACCTGGAGGAGGAACTGGCAACCCATTCCAGTATCCCTGCCAAGAAAACTCCATGGACAAAGACAACAGGCATATAAAAAAATTGCCTGTAGCTGCTCCTGAATAACTGGCTTCTCAGATACCACTAGTTAATTCCTGAGCTCTCGAGTGTCCCAATTTAATTGGAACATCCTGGATTTACAAACACTGCCCCGGCTTCTGAACTCAATCCAGGATCCCCCAATTTTCCTACAACCCACTCCCTGCCGCGCTGCATCTCCTGATGTGGCCCAGGCGGGAGCGACCTTCCCGCAGCCGCTGTAGGCCTCATGGCATCCCCGGCGGTGGCGAGACCTGTCAGAGACTTTCCAGGGCCGTTGTAGGCCTCACGATGTCTGTGGTCATGGCAAGGCTTGATGAGGCCTGGCATGGCCTTCCTGGGGGCCACTCTATGCCTCACATCATCTGGAGATGCAATGTCTCATGAGCAGGAGGCCAAAGACAGCAAAGGTAAGAGAGGAAGTTGGGTGAAGAAGGGAGTCAGTGGCAGGAAGGGGACGGACGATGGATATGAGTGATAGTGCCCTGCATTTTTCTCACAAAATGTTGGAGGGTATGTAATTCGAACACAAACATCTTTCTTAATCAAACTAGGCAGCCCCCTATTCTAGATTGTGGTTCTCTTGCTCTTCCTTCTTATCACTTCCTATGTGTGCAAACTGCCTTCCCTTAAAATGCTAATCACAATGATGAAATGGGATGTTATATTATTTATTTCATTCTGTATATGAATTGCTTCCTATGAAACACCTCAAAGTGATCTAACATTTAAGGCATTTAAGACAATAAAACATATATACACTACAATTTCATATATTTTTCCTGAACTTCTTGGATAGTGGGGAGGCTTTGCAGTTGCAGGAGGCATCAGGATGTAAACTGGATGCTCAGGAAAAACTCCAGTGGCACCAGGAAGCACTGAAAAGCACGGTTCAGGATTAATAGATGGACACAGAGCTGTGTGAGGACACCACTGCAAGGAGTCTTCCCTACTGCTTCCTCTTGGTTGTGGTGGTAAATTTGAGAAAAGGAGTGTGGAGGCACAGGGACTTGGTAGTACTAGAGACTTCACTGCAGTTGGGAGATGATGGGGCCCAATTCCATTTTGGCCTGAAGTGACCTAAAAGAAGGAAAAGGAGCATACCGGTAGTTCATTGCATGCAGAAGTTCCCAGGTTCAACCCCCCAACATACACAGGTAGGACTGGGAAAGAATCTTGCCAGAAGTCCTGGAAAGCTGCTGCCAGTCAGTGTAAAGAATACTGCTCTAGATAGACCACTGGTCTGACTCAGTATAAGGCAGTTTCCTGGTTCAGCTGATTCGCATCCAGGTAACTTATCCCACTACCTCCAAGGCTCAGAAGTTATTGGAATATGTGAGGCAGTAGTGGATATACGTGTTGTTTGGGTTCAAGGGTCCAGCACCTCAGACCTTTCTAGATACAGGTACTATAATTAGGTCAAAGGCTTTGATCACTATACATTTAATGAATCAGAGGTAGTATCTGTCCTCTATAAATCATAAAGTATAACAGTACTCATAGGAAAATACAAGCATAAATATTCCCCAGCCGCTTATTACTCCAACATATGTTCCATTTTTCAGCTGCACAAAGAAGAAAAAAACAAAGGAAAACAATTTTTGACACATCTTTGCTTTTCCAGTAGAAAATCCAATTTACATTCATCAGAGTAAGATGATGGGCCTTTTAGGCTGTTTGATTTAGCAAATGGCACAGTTGAGAGCAGGACTTCAGATAGACTTGTGTTTGCGTGTTTGACTGTTTCAAAATAACACAGGTTATAGTATTGGAGCTCTCTGTTTTTCTGCGAATGCCTTCTACTGCATTGCACACTAATGAACAGCTGTCAGAGGGTTGCGGGAAGTACTAAAATCCCAACAGTCAAGTTGAACTGATACAGTTCATTACCTACTGAATCATGTTCATACAGGTAACTTAACTCTTGCTACAGCAGTTTCAATGGACTGTGCATGGCTACATTGTATTACAGCTCCGGATCATAAAATTTTATAAAACTCTGCATTAAAAATCTTGCCAACACAGACTCCCCCCCCCCTCTTGTGCAGATAGTCTTCTCTCCCTGCCTTTTGATCCTTAAAATATGCTAGCTATTGATTTCTTGGAATTAGACACACACACACACACACACACACACACAGGAAAGGCAGTGGCTCTCAAGTTGAATCTCAATCTCTGACTAACTCTGGCATATATTGTAATTTTCTGACCATCTGTGACCTAGACATTTATCAGCCTTATCTTTATTTTGGAAATTCTCCAATAATCGTACAGACAGATGGAGAGTATTGAAGTATGTGACTTGCTGGTCTTGTAATATGCATAGAATGTGGGGTGGGGGAGCTTCTTACTAAGAATGCACTAAGAAAATGTAGTGAGTGATGAAAAACATGACACCAGTCTCACACAAGCTCCCCGTGTGAGGTGGTGCTTGTAGCTGTAGACTCATTGGGTCACATAATGCCAGTATTTCACATCATCTCGCTGCTTGTTCCTCTGTGGTCTCCCTTCCAGCTCCCATTTGTTCCCCTTGTGCTCCTAACAATACCACCTGTACCCCATTCCACCTCCGAAAGACCACTGGCTCTGAAGGCTAGCATTTCCTTACCAGCCACTGCCCGTTCAGACCCTCATTTTACACTTGCTTACAACAAATCATTTGCCTTTTTTATTATTTTTTTATAAAGAATTTATTGGCATTTTTCATAACAAAGAATACCATCACCCACCCACATTTATACAAAACAAATACAAACATAACCACGATTCTTCTTCTTGTTTACATACACACACACAAAAAAAATTCTAGTTCCGAATCTTTACAATTGACTTCCCCTGCCTTCTCTCCTTCGGTTCCAAATCCAGTTTCTACTTTAATAACTTCATCTCTCTAAAAATTGAATTCATTTAAAGAAAATTCAAATCTAAACAATCATCTTAATCCATAATAATTAATAACAAAACTTTATATCTTAACAAATTATTCTTATATCAAATCTAAGCAAACTTCTTCTATCCCTTAAACTGCTGCTAATAACAAAAAATTCAAAATATCCCTTTTCTTGTTAAAAAATAAAATAAAACTTAATGTCTTAACCCTCCGATTTCAGATTACCATAACAAACCATTTATATTCTGCACTTAATACACTTCACCCTATCCCCCCTCTATCCATTGTCCTTCTCCATCTTACACCGGAACCACTCCTCAAATTGTCCTCTTTCCTTGTACGTCCACAGATCCAGACACAGTAAATCATTTGCCATTTTAATGCCCATTCATCCAGTTCAGAGAGGAGTTTAGGAGCTCCAAGCTCTTCTTGCTTTTAACTTCCTGGCTAACTGGGTATCATCAGCAAATTTGGCTAACTCAGTGTTCACATCTAACTCCAAACATGCTGAATGCACCAGACCCAATACACATCCATGAAGGACCCCACTTCTTATATCCAGCATGCAGCATTTCTCAAGCTAAGAGCAACAGCTCCCACGACAAGCAGAAAATAACCAGCTCCCTTAATTCTGGTCCCTCACCCTGAGATTTTAATCCTCCTGCAGATCAGTATAAAACCCTAAAACACCGTGGCAAACCTTGACACATGCAAGCCACATTCTTCTGATGTTTTTCTGTGTGTGGTGCCTTGGCCACATATATTTGCACAAAATTGCAAGCTGCATACCAGTGAATATGTTGAAGGACCTTTGCATTGAAGATACAAGTTCAATATCCATAAAATATTATATTTGAATGCATTGTATTTAAAATGCAATGCAGAGAGGTTTGCATTAGGCAGGAGGTTTAACTCTACCTAAATGTGGCAAAGAAAAGGGTGAATGTTTCCATTAAGGTGACCTGATGACTCATCCCAGAACCCAAAGCAGAGATGACTCTCATCAATGAGATGAAACCTGAGAACTTAGTATCTTAGTCTTCAAGCTCTGTGATCAATAACAAGCAACGTGATTGAACTGTACTAAGAACTAAAAAGAAGATGGGATTGCATTGCTTCATTGTTTATTAGCAATATGTTACTTTGTATTTTGTAACATGTATTTTTCAACTGTTTTAAGACTGTTTCCAGTAAAGCTGGAATGAAACTCATTCTTGTGGCGAAAAGCAAATTTGTACTCCACACAAGGTCTAGATTAGGGATTCAACTTGCAGCAACTCTAAGCACTTTGCACACTGGTATATAACCGATGATTGGTACAAGGTTAGAGTGGCCCTGATGCTGGAATAAGTTTAAATGATTTGGTAGGGAAGTTTGAAAGGGTTGAGAAACACTTCTATAGATAAATTCCTATCAATAAAATTCCTACCAATAAAATCAAAATTCAGTTATAGTTGAATTGGGATAGCCTAGCAATGAAAGACTGAAAGCAAAATACATATTTAGAGGCAAGCTTTATGTACATATATACACATAGAACACTGCTGGAATTGTTCAAATATCAAAAATCAGATGCTACCAAAAAAAATGTATCATGTGCAAATTAGTCAGAATGGATGTCTCATGACTCAGTGAGGGCTCAAGTACTGCCTACTCCACCAAACCAAATGAGAACACAGGCAGCTGCCATGGTGCCAGTGCTAGACTTACACTAAGCTATCCAGAAAGGACAGGAAAAAAGAAAAAAAAAGCAACAGAATAACACTGGCATTTTCCCCTCCATTGTCAACTAATGTTGCTAATGCTGTGTTCCTCACTGGTTACCAACTTTCAGTGCCATAATCCATTATTAAAATAGAGGGGAAATAATCTCTTTAAACAGGCCTAATAATTCTGAGTTTGTGCATTAAATAAAAACCCCAAGATACTAATTTAACTGTTGTTTTCACCCAGGGCACTTTACCACTGCTGGTTTCTGTCAAGCATGTACATTCATTTCAACAGCTAGCAGAAGGGCAGAACATTCCCCCCCCCCCAAGTTCCTGATTGCAAGCATTCTGGGTCTGATTGTTTGCAAAGGCTATACGGATACACATCCAAAAATGTAGGGACGATGGCAACAGCTTTATTAGGGGGGGAAATGTTTCAACCACCACTTTGAGCTGTCAAAGCCCTATTTCAGCCTAGTCAATCTCTCCAGTGCCACAATATATCATGCAAGAGAAGGTTTGGACATTGGCATCACAACAGAACAATCATTACAGCTAACTTGTTCTTTTGCACAAAAGAGCCCACATTCTTTCTGCTGCTGAATTAAGAGCTGAACTAAATGATTTATTTCCATTCTAAAACATCCAGTCTACCAGTTTTGTGGGGAGGGGAGAAATCAGATTTGTGGTACTGAAGACCTACTGGTATAGTATAAATATATTTATGTGTTCTAGTAATTATATTCATAGCATACCTGAGGGATTCTGGCTGTGCAAATAAATCTTATATTTTCTACACTGTGCAAATAAACATTCCATAGTAAAAATAAATTATATGTCCCACTATGGGATCCTTGTCTAATCTACTCCCTTCCCCATCAGGGATGAAACTACATTACTGGAGTCAAAGGTTACCAACCTGGGTTTTGCCCTCAAAATGCTCTGGCTTCCATGTTCCCTCCCCCCCGTTCTTTGGCTCTCTAGAAAATGTTCAATAAAGTCAATCAAAAACAAAGAATCAGAACAATACTTCAAGCATGTGTTGATTTTAGATTCAGAATCCAAATGGGGTGGGGAGGGAGACTACTCGCCTAAACCTTTTTGTTTTTCAATGCCAATCATTCGTACTACATCGCTTTCAAAGAGATAAATTTTCAGGGACTTGAAAGAGAGGAAAGTTATTTTCCTTTGTATGCAAAGGGTTTATCTATATGTCACAGTCTTAAAAAAAAACTGTGAAGAGAAGAGGCAGGATTCTGCAGCTATACACACCTGTGTTGAGGTAAAAGCAGTTTCATGTGTTCCCAAACGGCCATAGAAACTCAAGACTAAAAATACTTTCGAGTTCAAATATGCAAATGCAAGTCTGGGAACAGAGCTACTGGGACTTTGCTTGTGCATAGCTTGCAGCTTGCCTTAAATGCAGTCTTATTGAGGATACGTGCTTGATAGATGGGATGGTTGGAAGGACCTTGAATTAGTGTGCTAAAAACTAGTGCACTAGAAGTGCTGAGCTGTACAAAAAAAGAGAAGACACAGATAACTAGATTGTCCAGCAAAAGCGGGCCACACTGCTGGCAATCCCAAGTAATTGTGAAGTTATTTTCCTAGACTATTAGGGAACATCCAAATCCTTGTTCCCCTCATCAAGGGCCTGTTGTAATCTGGCAACGAGAAAACACAAGTTGTTTGTATTATGCCCCCTTTTTATTTGTTTGCACGGGTACTCACATGTTGAAAATATTGAAGTGAGAACTTCTGAAATTCTGAAACTAACTTTCTCATCAATGTTGAACTTTTTACTTATTTACTTGTTAAAAACATTTATAGACCGCTTAACATGCAAAAATCTCAAAGTGGTTTTCAAGATACTGGTAATAAAAGGAACACAGGAAGCTGCCTTATACCAAGTCAGACAACTGGTCCTTCAAGCTCAGTGTTGTCTACTGGCAGCTGCTCTCCTAGGTTTCAGACAGGGGCCTCTCCCAGCCCTGCCTGAAGATGACAGGGATTAAAGAACGACCCTTCTGCATGCACAGCAGGTGCTGTACCACTGAGCTACAGCCCTTCCCCAAGGTATGTGTTGCTAACAACCAAAACGAATCAGCATAAAATACAGCTCAAACTTAATAGTGACTAAAGGTAAAGGTAAAGGGACCACTGACCATTAAGTCCAGCCACGGACAACTCTGGGGTTGCAGCGCTCATCTTGCTTTACTGGCCGAGGGAGCCGATGTTTGTCCGCAGACAGCTTCCAGGTCATGTGGCCAGCATGATTAAGCCACTTCTGGTGAACCAGAGCAGTGCACGGAAACACCATTTGCCTTCCCGCTGGAGTGGTACCTATTTATCTACTTGCACTCTGATGTGCTTTCGAATTGCTAGGTTGGCAGAATGATGGTTAGAATGCAACAAAAATCATAGAGAGGGAGAAATGAACCATACAACCTTCTATTGTGTTGTAGCCATATAAGCCATCCTGTTCATAATCTGAGGCCCTTCTTTGTGTATCTTCTCCACAAGATGTCTGGAGAGTGGCAACACAAGAACAGGCCTTCTCTGTAGTAGCTCCCTGTTTGTGGAATGCTCTTCCTAGGGAGGTTTGCCTGGCACCTTCAATATATATTTTTAGATGCCAGGTAAAAATGTTCCTCTTCAACCAAGTCTTTGGCCAATTAATATTCTACAGCCTTTTAAATGTGTCTGTGGGAAGCGGTGGGGTATTGTTTTACTGCTTTGTTTTAATTATTTACTTGTTTCTATCCTGCATTTTATTCTGTGAGCTGCCCTGAGATCTTATGATGAAGGGTGGTACATAAGTCTAAAATAAATGAATGAATGAATGAATGAATGAATGAATGAATGAATTCTACTTGGAGTAGAACGTTTGAATTTAATGAACCTATATTAGCTCTGTATATTGACTACAATGGGTCTGTTTATGGTAGGAAAGGTACTATGTACAACCTTCAATTTTAAATAATTCAAAAAGTTTGCTATCTTTGGAGTTACACATTTAAACCAGGTGTGTTGTTACATATATTCCACACCTCTTCAATTTTAGCTGAAAAGCCTATTTCAGCCTACAATTTTCAAAGGGAAAATGTATTTTAGTGCTATTGCCTTAAGGCCTTTACATGCGGCTGTCAGGGTGGCACAGAAATGTTTTAATCAAACCAAATCTGACTTTCCTCAGCTGGGCATAGTCCAAACAAAATATCCATTAGTAACTAAATATAGAAAAGGCTCTGCAAAATTTAGATTTCTTAATGTGCTCAAATTAACTTTATTCATTCATCCTACCCTCTCTGATGAGAATAGTTCAGAAGTCAGAACAATGCTTTAACTACAGCAAGCTGTTTTCTGGGTCTCAGGTGCTCACAAACATGACACAAACTTCACAGCCAATAGTTTAACCTTACAAATGCCAGCTTCCGTAGTTTACTAAAGTTCAGCTCCTCCAGAATTTAGCAAATAATGCTTTTCCTACTGACAGAATCTCACTCTAAATGCAAGCCAGTGATATTTGGACTGCATTTTTTAAAATGCCCCTATAAACATTATAATGCCCTGTTAGTAATTTTTCAATAGCTGGAATAACTATTACTTGTATAGCTGTATTTCATATTGTATCACAATTAAAGTATTTCTTTCTTTCTTTTTAATTTTAATTTCTGTTTTCTTCCTTTCCTTTCATTTTATTTTCTCACTGAAATTTTCAATAAAATATAAGTATCTTAAAAAAAAAAAAGCCAGTTTGTGGCTAGAAGTTTACATTACCGGTAATTATTTCTTTATATCATCTGTCTATTGCCCAGTTAGCAATATCCTCTGGGTGATTAACAAGAGAAGGTATAAGCAATAAATACAAACAAGTGGACTAAAAATTAAAGACAGCGAAACAACCACAGTACAAAACTACCTGGGGGGCTTCCAACAGGAGATTAAACCATCTGTGACTACTAATGCATGACAGCATAAGCGTCTACTCAGAAGTAAATTCTACTAAATTAAATGGGACCTACACTCAGGTGAGAGGGTTTAGAACTGGAAAAAGGCTTTCTCAGTGGCTGCTCCCAGATTGTGGAAACTCCTTTCCATGGGATTCTAGGCTGGCCCCTCTCTGATTTCTTGTTATTGTCAAATACCGGTTTTTTTGTTGGCTCAGTCAGTAGAGCATGAGACTCTTAATCTTAGGGTTCCAGGATCAAGTCCCACATTGGGCAGCAGATTCCTACATTGTAGGGGGTTGGACTGGATGACCCTCATGGTCCATTCCAACTCTATGATGCTATAATACTTTTTTCCAACAGGATCAAACTTGACTGCTAATTGTCTGTTGTGACAGGGTTTTCTGAGGGTGAATGTGGTACTTTTGTGTGTGTGCACGCGTGTGCTTTTAGAATGGTTTTGATTGTTTTAATAGCGTTACTTTTTATATATTTATATTTAAACATTTATTGTGTGGTTTAAATTGCATCTGTTTTAGCTTATTCTGTGAGCTTATTCTGTGTGCCACCTTGAGAGAAAGATGTGATATAAATAAAATAAAACAAACAAGCAGTCACCCATTAACTAATGTTCTCAAGGTAACAAAATAATAATAATAATAATAATAATAATAATAATAATAATAATAATAATAATAATAAGTAACTGTAAAAAGCAGCATTGAAACAGTCAGCATAAAACAGGGAGAAAAGTAATATGCCATCTGAATATCATCACAGACCCATAAACATTCCAGAGTGAGGCGGGGGCAAAATGATGAGATTTCAAAGACTGTTTCATGTTGCCTAGCTAGCCTTAAGTTTTACTTGTGTTTGAAAACATGACTGTCAGGACGAGTATTACATACTGCTTTTGGATCTGTTGGCATCTTCGGTTATTTTCTCATCCTCCATATGCCCCAATTTTTGGAGTAGACTGGAAATGTATGCAGTCTTGGCAGTGGCGGTAGGGGTGGGGACCAGACCTAAACTTGGCACTGATTTGCCTCACAAGGGTATTTATTTGGGTGTCAGTTGTTCTTCATTGCTTTGATAGCATACCTTCCTAAGGGGCAAGTGAAAACTCTGTGCAATGTTGCATAAAGCTCTGTGATGGTGATTTCCCCCTGCCTGCCCCCAGATTGTGACAAAATCTTGTTTACACATAGGTTAAAATTTTATTATTGCTACCTTCATCTATGAGTTGACCTTAAAATCTTTTTGTTCTACTACATACTTTCTGTTTGCTGAGGTGGTTTTTTTAAAAAATAAATCACAAGATGAAATATTGGAGAGAGGTTGTCTGAGTGTGTCAAAGGGTATGTGTATGAAAGAGAGAGAGAGAGAACAAAAAGCATATTGTTTGCTTTTATATCAGAGCACAGCACAGCACTTGGGGAATATCCTCCACTTTCTTTTTAACACAAAATTCCATTTGTCTGGCATCTGTTTTTACTATTCTGCATATATGTTTCATTTCTAAAATAAAATATTTGTAGCTAAAGGGTACCCTACTGAAAGCAACTTACAGGTATACTTTGTTGGCAAAAGGGGCATAGACAGAAAATAGGAGTAATGTTTTCCTTAGTGGAAATAGAATGGAGGAGAAAACATCACACAATGCTTAACATCATGCTCTGGTCAGACTACACCTAAAGTACTGTGTCCATAATGAAAGAAGGGCATTGACAAATTAGAATGTGTGCAAAGGAAGGTGACCAAGATGATCAAGGGTCTGGAAACCAAGCCTTATGAGGAATGGTTGAGGACACTGGGTATGTTTAGCTTGGAAAACAGGAGACTGAGAGGGGATATGATAGTCATCTATAAACATTTAAAGGGATGTCAAATGGAAGATGTAGCAAACTTGTTTCTCCTGTTCCAGGGGGTATGACCTGAACCAATGGATTCAAGTTACAAGAACAGAGAGTCTGACTCAACACCAGGAAGAACTATCTGGTGTTAAGAGCTGTTCAACAGTGGAACAGATTCCCTCAGAAGGTGGTGGACTCTCCTTCATCAGAGGTTTTTAAGAGAGACCGGATGGCCATCTGTCATGGATGCTTTAAGTTGAGAGCCCTGCATTTCAGGGGGTTGGACTAGATGACCCTCAGGCTCCCTTCCAACTCTTACAATTTATTATTCTATGCATCCTTCATCACATGGGACCAGGTATCTTCTGGAACCCCCTGTCTCCTAAGCAGCTGTCATGATAGATACAAGTCAGGGAGAGCTGCAGTTGGTCACAAAAAGTTCTGCTTCTGCCCTTTATTCTCTGTGTTTGTGTTCACCTTTGAATGCTGCTGCAACCTGAGTGCAGTTGCGGAAGGAGGTGATTGTGCCCTGTTTCCTGCATGGTGGGAAAGGCCAATCGGAGAAGAAGGCAGTGAAGCTCTGTGAGCTTGGAAGGCTGCTTGCACTTCAAAGGAATCACTCCAACTTACAAAGCTTTCTGTTGTGAAGCAAACAACTGCTTTGTTTTAAATTTAGCTTTTTCCTCTGTGAGTCAAAGAAGAAGCCTCTAGGTGCTAGAGACACCTTTCAACACCATCCTGGCATGAAAAAATTGAACAAGAGAGCTTTTCCACAGCACTTTATCTCAATACCAGGGAACACTTCCCTTGTAAATTTCCAAATGCCAGGCTCATGGTATACAAGTAGATCGGAGCAGAACTAGTAACGAAGATGATAAGCAAAGGAACTGTATATGCCCTTTTTTTCTACACACATGAAAATGGTTGCTTTGGATCGAGTCCTGCATTATTATTCTTTAGATGAGAGTTATATTGGAAGGGGTTAATTAGCTAACCTGTATATATTTACCTGAATGTATTGAGTATAAAAGAACTTTTTAAGCTTTGCCTTATGAAACCTCTCTGTAAAGCTGTGAACTTTGATCTGCATTGTATTTCTTTCTGGCAAGCTATGACTAAGTGTCTGGAGATAACAGTAGACCTTGCACAGAGAGTAACTGTCCTTGCACAGAGAGGAACTGGTCAGAGATAGGATGGCCTTGCTGGAGTGCGCATGAACCAACTCAGGGCTAAATGTCCTTTTGCCTTATATGTACAACAGGAAATGTACAACAGGAAATGTTCCTTATATGGACAAGAGGAAGAGCCAGAGAACTGTCTGTAAGAACTGTCTGAAAATTGACTAGTTTTGTACTTGCTTGGCTGTACAAAACACCACAGGTACCTCTGCATGCAGAAAATCTTTCTCTCTCTGAAGCCAGCAGCCTCAGGTGTCTTTCTGCTTCCATGTTTTCTCACCAGGCGCAACCATGGGAACCCGTAGGGGCAAATAAGGCTCCAATATCAGACTTCAGAACATATGAAACTTTGATCTACTAACTGAAAAGGTTCAGAAACATGTTTTTGGAGTCTCAAATTTCTACTGTTATGATTTACATATGGTAAGTGGGGATCAGATGATGCACATTTGTTAAAACAAAACCCAGAAGAATTAGTAAAATGGTCCACAATATCTATGTAAAAATGAATTTTTAAAGGCTAAGATCTGATCACCATTTTCTGTTTGCACATTCAAACCTGTTATATTAGCTATTTGAATGTACAAGATGTGTGTAGGTGTGTTTTAGTAAGATATTAATAACTGTGAACACAAAACTATCAGCCTCTGCCAGTCAGTTAACAGATGAAAGATTCCATCCAGATTCATGACTTTTAAGTGGCCATGACTCATTGATTACATGCCCTGGTGAGTCTCTTGATTTCAGGGGGGATTAAAGATGTTTTAAGAAGATAAACCCATCAAGAAAGTTTGCTGCAAATTGTTCCTCCATGCCCAGTGCAAGCCATGTAGCTGTTAAAAAAACTCTCAGATTGCAGTGCATCCAATCTGCCCTTGGATATCCGAGATTAAATTGCAAACAAGTATATTTTAAGAGTATGTGCTGTTATCTTGTGGCACTTTCCACGTTACGCTGTATACACGGAAGGAAGCAGAATCACTCATGATGTATTCAGCATTACTCTGCACCTGTTGGCAGTCCACTTGCTTTTATTGCATAATTTGGTTTTTGTTGTGTAAGTCACCTTGTCTATGCCCTTTTAGGATGGGAAAAAGACATAGATATTGTAATGTTCTAATGAACGGTATTTGCCTAGAATCCACAAACCCTTCATTTCTAGGGTACCCAAGTTATTTATTTATTTATTAAAATATTTATAGCTCTCCACCAAAATGTATCAAGGCAGCGAAAAATAAATTCCATAAAACATACCAGTTTCTTCATTGGTTTATTTTTGGTAAAACCAGTATTTACATCTGTTTCACAGTTGACATCTCAAAGCGTGATGTGCAGGGTGCCATCACAGAGAAGGCTCATTCAGGTGTCACCACTTATTTCCAGTAGAGGAGTTATTTCCAGTAGAGGAGTTATTTCCAGTAGAGGAGGACTAATAAATGTCCCTGCTTTCAGTTATGTGAACAGAGCCCCCTCCCTCCCCCCCCCCGACGCATATGCACTTCTATGCATGTAGAATCTAGGGACTCGTTAAACTGAAAGTGTGAACACTTGAATCTAGAAATTCAAAGTAATGTGAAAAGTTATTAGGTCTTTCCCAAGAAATAAACAACAGCCAAGGTTGCCAGGAGTTCAGGGAGAGCACTCTGATCCATTTCAGGGTCTCTTAACTGTGGTTTTGGATGCTAAACTGTCAGCTCCTTCTAACATTCTGCCATCCCAACTGTTATTCTGAGACAACAATGCCCCATAACCTCCCATGATAGTTAAAGAAAGATTTATACCAGTGCCCATAATGTAGTGACTACATAAATTCTGCAATGGCTATTCTCTCCAAAGTGTTTTATTTGGGTTGAACTGGAAAATATTGCAACTTACTTACCTCTTCTTCTCTAAAGAAACAAAAGGCGGCTGCCCTATAAATCTCTGCCTTTGGTGGTGTACAGCCTTTGGTGTACATATTTAGGGGGATCATTTCCTGAAAGGTTTCGCAGAGAAGAAATGAACGCTCGTCCTTGAAAAGTGAGAGCAAGTTACTATATTTTCCCCTCTCGAGTACCTCATAATGTGAGCAGTGAAATGCCAAGAATAATGTAAACTGTATAGTAAAACACCATGAAATACAGTACCTGGAAATATCTCCACTTAATAGGTGTTGTGCCATTAGCAGTGGATTTTATGGAAGTCAGGAGATGTAAATCTGCCACATAGACAAGGATTTACAGTAATATCCGCTCCGGTGGATGATTTCCATCACATTCAGCACTGCTATGCAACCTGTGTGTTTTCCAGAGGCTCTTTAGGCATGAAGGCCCCTTCATATTAATAAAAAGTTGGCATTTTGACCTTCATGTATTCTACACTGGTGAGCTAAGCTCTCCATTGTTGGCTCCATTAGCTCAAAGACAGATTTTAACTTTGCATTCTCACCAAAGTAGGGGTGGCACAAACTTTGGGCATGTCAATGTTGTATCTGTTTATTTGAAATAGTCTAGAAGCTGCACCTACAGACCAGACAACATGTTTTATAAAGGAATAAAATTCCAGTGGTTGAATGGAACAGGCTGGAGCAGCTTCAAAGGGCAGCACATTGATGGGAGGGAAAGGCACACTCCTACTGCCCATCACCTGATAATGGTTTGCAGTGCACCTTGCTCCATCAAAGGCACAATTGGGAGCTCACTTTAATCTCCCGGTTGTTCCTTTGAATCCCTCCCCTTAGCTGCCACACACCTGACATCATGGTGGATGGGGTTTCCCCGAAATGGTCTTGTGGGCCAAATGGGAAGGTCTGGTGGGTCATGTTTGTTCTTCAAGTTGGAGATTCTCCACCCCCCCCCACACACAAATGTTTGCTTCCTGAGTTTATCAATCAAATTTCACCTGCCTACAATTTTTGCTTTGTTCTTGCAAATCACCTTTTCTACCTTTGGCACTTGATAATGGTTTATTATTCAACCTATTTCACTCCTTTTAGAAAGGAGAAACATAATAAGTTGTACCGGACTAAGAAATATTCTGCCCAATAACAGAATTATTTATCTTTGTGGAATTAATAAAACATAACAAGTGACTATTAGTTTTCCTTGTCTATCATGTATATGAAATTAATTTAGCAATAACTAGTTTCCTCCTATTTTCCTTGAAAAATCTCCTTTTTATGCTCTTTTAAAAAACACTTTATTTCAAACATTTTAGTCTTCCTTTAGTCATGTTTGAAACAGTGCAGCAGATTTCTTCTTAACTGTCACTTTCTGGTGCAAATGAGTAGATTAACAATGGATCTAAATATAAATTAGGGCTGTAATTGTTTGAACACTTACCTAGGAAAATACTCCAATGAATACAATTCATGTTATTTCTGAGTCAATCAGCATAGCATTGTATTATTAAATACAGATATTACCTTCACTGGATTTATAAGCATTCTCCATAAATTTGCTTACTTTGGAACACTTCCACTGCATCTGAAATAATCCTTCTTTGCTGCTCCAGAATTCCAGTAATACCCTGTGTTTGCTGTTTTGCCCATAACCACAGCAAATAGCATCCTGTGCTTTGGGAAACTTTGCTTCTAGCTAGAGTCCTACTGGCTCTGAGACAATGTATTTCTCTTGACATTCTTAATAATATTTAGGGTTTACAGAGCACACACTGAAGATGCTCAAAATGCTTCACACACATCATTTTGTTAATTCTCACCACAGCCTTGGAAGCAGCATTTTCAATGACATGTTGTCGAAGTAGAGTTGACACTACCTAATAGTGTCTTGTTTAAGGTCAACTAACGAGCTAGTGGCTGATGTAAGCTTTGAATCAAGGTTTTCTTTTCCAGCTCACACTGTTACCCACTATGCTACACCAGCTCTCAGCTGCTGATTCTTTTTTTCTAGTACTAGCTTTTCTCTCTTACTTCTAAATGCATTTGTCTACCATAAGTCATCAAGGATAGGGCAGACTGCATATTAAAGCAAAGAAAAGGGGTAAAGCATTATGGGGTTTATCCAATGGTGACCATCCTCTAGCTGCTAGAATCAATGGACCCTACAGAGTAGATTTGGAGGGTCTCCAAGGAATCCACAGAGAGGGAAATGGGGGGGGATGCTACCACATGAGTGGAAGTTCACTTATGTGGGGTTGGATATCATCCTTTTTCTGGAATGCTGTTGGAGCATTTAAAACAGAGTGCATGGGAGCCAACTCCTAGGACAGGCATAAGCAACCTCGGCCCTCCAGATGTTTTGGGACTACAACTCCCATCATCCCTAGCTAACAGGACCAGCGGTCAGGGATGATGGGAATTGTAGTCCCAAAACATCTGGAGGGCTGAGGTTGCCTATGCCTGCCCTAGGGGCTGAGGGGGCTTTGCCCCTCCAATAAAATATTTTAAGGGGCCAGGGGCCCCAAAGTTGATGAACATTGCGGCTGATGAGATTCAGGTGAGGGTCAGATTCCTTGTCAATCCCAGCAGGTATATAAGAGGATGACCCGGGTTAAATGATATTCATGATAGCACCAGTTTTCCAATAACTTGATATTGCTGGATAGTTTTGATGAACTGCAAAACATGTTAGTTTAGAGAAGAATTAGTAGAGGTCTACCAAAAGATGGTAAATAAAATATTAAAAGAAGGGGGAATACCAAAAACCTGGCAGGATGCCTTTATTACACTCATTCACAAAGGGGAAGAAGAAGACATCCAAGTGAGCAATTTTAGGCCAATTTCCCTTCTAAACGTAGATTATAAAATCTTTGTGGAGATACTCGCAAACAGGCTGAAAGAGGCATTAAATAGAATAATAGGACCAGACCAACAAGGATTCCTGCCCAAAAGGAAAATGTATAATAATATGAGAATTTTTTGGACTTGGTAGAATATTTAGATTGGCACCCCAGTAAAAAAGCAGCCTTTATATTTTTAGATGTGGAGAAAGCGTTTGATAACGCAAATTGGGAATTTATGGGGAAGACATTGGAAAAAATGGGTTTAGGAAAAGAATTTCTTAAAGGAGTGAAGGCAATATATAGCAACCAAAATGCAAGATTAATTATAAATGGGGAGATATCGGAGAAATTTGAAATACAGAAAGGCACGCAACAGGGATGTCCGCTATCCCCATTATTATTTATAGCAACTATCGAATGTCTATTAAAAGAAATTAGAGAAAATAAACAAATTAAAGGTATAACAATAGGAAGGAATATGTACAAAATAAAGGCATTTGCTGATGACATCATAATAATGTTAGAAGATCCCTTAGACTCATTAATGGAATTTTTAAAAAAGAGCCTAAAACGCTTTGGTGAGATAGCAGGATTAAGAATTAATGTAAAAAAGACTAAGATAATTACTTAAAACATAAGGGAAAGAGAATTGGAAGAACTAAGAAAGAAGATAGAATGGGAAATGGTAAAAAAGTCAAATATTTAGGAATAGAGTCCCCTTCTGTATTTTTATTGAAACATCTAAAATCTCTCTGAAATGAAGATGGGAATCAGCTCTTCAATACAGTCTTTCATTCACCCTTTAAGTGGAAATCCTTTGCACTTTAGCCTTCCCACCACTGGGTGGCGCTGTTTATTATTGTTCTTTTCACTTCCCTCTCTTATACTTTCCCCCTTTCCTTCTCGTTGATCTTGCTCACTTCCGTGAAGAAGAGGGAAGCAGTCACTTAATATGGCTCCACTAATACAAGTCCTCCATTACCTTCTTCCCTTCCCGTCTTGCCTGCTTCTCTTCCTCCACTTTCTCTCTTCACTTAGCTTAGAGGTATATTTCTCAGTTATTTGTCTTATTCTGCCTCACACAGAATATTGTATATTATGAAGTGAATGCCTGATTTTCCAACTGGCTATTACCCAGGTCTGTTTCCACCCTTAATGTACCTGAATGATACAACACATGCTGTGTATACAGTATAGTAGCTGTGGGGTTGCTGAGGATTTAACCAGAGACCTTCTGCATGAAACACATGCATTCTATTACATAGTATTCTACCTCTATATGATGGATGGGCTTGATGAAGTGATACCAGTTTCCCCATATCTGGTTTAAAGTCACATAGCAGGAGACTTAATTCATCGCCTCCAGTGCCCTCTGCTGTCTCCTTGCCTCTTAGTGCCCTCCTAGGTAATCCCCCCACCCAGGGGATGGTGCCACCCACTTTGGAGACCACCAGATTAGATAGGTAAATAGTCTGATCTGGTATAAGGGAGCTTCCTTTGTTCCATGATATGATGTAGGAAGGGTTGTGCAACCTGAACCTCATCTCAGAGATGTTCCTGAATGAAGCACCATTTCTGAGTTTTGTCATGGATAAGAAGACTTTCCTCAAAGAAGCATTAAGTTTCCTGCAATAATAATGAACTTCCCTCTTTGATAATAGGAAAGGTCTGGACCCTTGCTGTTTGTTATTTAGCTGTCTGACCTGGATGCAGTTCCTGAGATCCATTAAAGTATTGAATCAAACATAAAGAGTATCACTAAACCATCAGTCTACTGTAGGAGCCAAAGCTGCATTTACTCTCTTTTCTATAATCTTACCATTCTTAATTGCCATATTGACAAAAAAGAAACAGTTGTTTACCTTGCAAAGTCTCTGGAGTGCCTGCCAAATTAATCCTTTTAAGCAGTGTTTCTTCAGCTCCAGAGATAAGTAAGGAGCATGCAAAGCAGCTAGAGGCTCCCTTAAGAGGTTGTAAACATACACACACAACTTAGAAATTAACCTTGATGGGTGAGAACTTGTCAAGGATTTCATCTTTCCCATTTCATAATATCACGACGGTACAAGAGGGAGGGAAAAGTGGAATAATTAAAGGATCCTTTAGCAATGCTGATTTCTTAAGGGTCCAAACATTTCAGAAAACACCTGCCAGAGGCACACTACAGTACATTAAGGACTGTTTTGCACATTTCTTTTTGTGACACAGCTATTGGTGATATGTGCTAGGAAAGGAGTGTGCTGTGCACCATCGTGTGAGAATAGCCACACAACTTTCTTCTTAGCTGCAGGGGCACACATTTTATTTCAGCTTCTCGAAATGTCCAGTTGGAACAGAGATTTGTTCCCTTATTTGCATTTAACAATGCACATGTTTCTTCTGAAAGATGTGCCAGAAACAAACACCAAGTGTTGATGCTCTCCATTCCTTTCAAGAAAGACATGTGCACCAAACCTCCTACACAGCTTCATAGATTGCTCACAGATTAACTTGTGCATTAAAAAACAAAAACCCAGCACTGTAGTTATGTTGCAATGGAAGCAACTGCTCTGAAATAATCATAGAATAAGAATGACACATGGCAACTTTACCTTAACATATAATAAGATGGATCTTTTTTTCTCTATGTATTTCTCATTGAATCTTTGGGCATATAGCCATCTTCCTGCCACTAGCCATTTTACTGCCATTAGTCAATAAGAAACTTGGAGTTCTACATATGTAAGCTAGCCTTTCACATGTAATTAAAAATAATGAAAATGTGCCTCCTCTGATACAGATGTGGCTAATGAGTTTGATTTCTGCACTGAAAGCCAAAACAAGGCAAATCTGAACTAGCCTTACCTACATCAGAACCTGTTAAGAATCATTCAAAAATGGAATAGCCCCCATTGATAAACCTGAAAATGTGGTTTGTTCTGAAACACTGGGAAAACAAGAGATTTGCTTTGGACTCTGGATGTTATAAAGCATTGTTGTTTAAAAAAATCTGGCTGTAATCTTTGTACTTCCGCCAAACTGCTGGAGGCAGTGGAGGATAGGGGTGCCTGGCATGCTCTGGTCCATGGGGTCACGAAGACTCGGACACGACTGAACGACTGAACAACAACAACAACAAATAGAAAGGAATGTAGACTGGCTGAAATGAGTGGCCAGATTAAACAAGGAGACACCTGTCACCATCCTCAGGGCTCTATCCTTCCTATTTTTATCTGTGTTTGTGGAATGGAGATGGAAGAACAACCTATGGTCTAGGAAGAAGACTCAGAAAGGGAAGGTGGGTGGAGGGGGAGGAAGAGAGAGTACATGATTATAATTATTTGCAGGAAAGGTGGCTGCATGTGTAAAAAACAAAACAAAACACCTGTGTGTATATCATGCATATGAATAAATCCCAGTGTTACAATCAACATTATCTGTGTATCCCCAGTAGGTTCCATGACTCATTCTCTGGGTCCTTGCCAGCTCTGTAAACAAAAGGCTATACAAAAGGCTGATAGCATTATTATGTTTGCCTTCATGGCACCCTTGGTACAGGTTATCAGCTTCTCTGTAGCCTTTATCACCAGAGTACTTAAACTAGATTTCTTGTACACCACCATTCTTTTACATAAAAAATTCTATTTGAGCATAGCACAAAAGCTTTGTTTCACCCAGAGGGCAATCCCAAAGGAAATGGTTCTAACAGATGGCAGCCATTAACCATTACCCACACAAGCATCAAGCAACTTTGTTGTTCACTCAGTGGGAGGTAAGATGTGTTGGAAATATGTGGATTAGAGAAAGAGATATAGGACGTGTGTAATGTTATAGATACATATAGAGAAGTACAGTGGTACCTCGGTTTTCAAAAAGCTTAGTTCACGAACAACTTGGAACCTGAACACTGCAAAACCGGAAGTAGGTGTTCCGGTGTCGGAACTTTTTCCCCGGAAGCCAAACATGCTCCATTTTTAGTCCCCCTGTGTTTCTGTGGGGTGTGAAACACAGGAGCAGTCAAGTACAACATCCCTAGAGTGGACATAGAAGGGGATGCCTGGACCAGCCAGTCGGAACTTCCTGTTTCTCCTGGGCTGGGACAGACTTCCTCTACATGTGACTAGAGGTGGGTGTGGCCTCACCTGTGCAGGTAAAAGCATAGGGCTGGCCGCCATCTCTCTCTTCTTTTGACTACACTTTGACGAGGAAGCATCATATGCTTAGCCAAAGATGCTCTCTTTCAGCCAAGAGAGGACAAAGGAGTTATCTCTATGGAATAGTCTCCAAGTCTATGTAACTTTTCTAAGCTAAGCCTGCCTTCTGGGATCCTATTGTGAACAGATGTGTAAGTAAACTCTTTTTATACTTTTATAGAAGACTGTGTTGTGTCTTATCTTTTAGGAGGGAATAAAGGGGGAAATACCAGGACAATTATTATAGAGGCTTTAGCAAGCCTGAGCAACGCATCCACTGTGTAAGTTTAAAAGGGGAATGTAACTCTGCTAAATTGTGAAACTTGTTAACACATGTTGGAATAGGATATAGTTAAACAATATATCCTCTCTTGCATCCCTGAACATTCCCACAGTTTCCTTTTGCACTGCTAATTTGCACCCCCCCCTCCGTTTGTAATTCAAGCCTGCTGTTTCCGATTGCAGTGTTCTGATGTGATATTTGGAGCTTATATTTGGTGCTTTTGTTTTTTCTATTTATTTTGCGTTTTTGTGTGTGTGTGTTTTGCATTTTTTGTTTTGAGGCTTTTTCAGTTAATTTGTTTTTGTGACTGTGTGGATCCCAGTTCATCTACTGATTGATTGATTGATTGATTGTGTGACTGCAGAAATGGATAAAAGCCCCTCATCCAAACAATGACTATCATTAGTGCAGGTAAGATTTTTTTTGATTTTTTTATCATTTGCAATACTGTTTTATTTATTTTATAGTACAGTACATTGATTATTGCTTTCATTTTATGGATCAGTGGTCTTATTAGATAGTAAAATTCATGTTAAATTGCTGTTTTAGGAGTTGTTTTTAAAAGTCTGGAACGGATTAATCCGTTTTGCATTACTTTCTATGGGAAAGCACACCTTGGTTATGGAACGCTTTGGTTTTGGAACAGACTTCCGGAACGGATTAAGTTTGAGAACCAAGGTACCACCATAGTTAAAATCAAAATTGCTGCCTAATGCTTAGAGTTGGAACTGCTTGTCTAAAGCAGTGTCCGTAAGCAGCAAGAACCTTGCCCTCAGCAACTATGTTCTTTAACAGGAGATTGATAGCTGGCCAGATAAAAGGAGGAAAACATATTGGAATGTAACGATAAGGAGTTAGAACAAACAAGGAGAATTGGAAAGGTAACAGAATATGCAAGCCAAAATCTGCTGAAAAGGAACGATTGAGGCTGACACCTCAATAAGATACCTGGAGTTTCTAAGTGGAAAACAACTCCAAATATGGTGTGCCCAATTGGAAAGCCAGGTAGTGTGTCCATCAGCTGTTCACACATTGCTTTAGCCAATAATGATACATAAATGATATGGGCATGCATTTACCCGATAGAAGAAGAGTATATAAGAAGAGTCTAAAGGCATGTATCGGGGTCAGAACATGTTTGTGGCAATAGCCTTGTGGATGACCATTCAGCACTGTCAGATGATTAATTAATCTCTGTTGAGCCTGCCTTGTGTACCTGACTCCTCTTTCCTTACAGGCTTCCTGCTGTCTACTCCAAGGAAGGAACCCTAGAACTTTCCCTAGCAGGTGTCACTGGAGCAAATAGCCATCTCCAAGTGAGCTGTCCAGGGTCCTGAAAGAGCTACCAGTATGTTTTACAATCCAGGATCTTCATTTCAGATTATGCTGATTCCAATACCATCCACTCTCTTGATCCTTTAGGGACTGCATTTCGTACTGGACTCAGTCTGGTTAACTAACTGCTTGTCCTCACTGTCAGTCTAAGGCTACTTACTAGACCTGCTTCCTGTTTATTAATATCTCCCTGCTTCTGAACTTTGAAAACAAAATAATATTTGGAGTGAAAATTGTTGCTTCTACTTTGTTCTTTTAACAAGCAAGCCAGGTATTTTCTATCTTATTCATATTCTTGTAATTTTTAAGGTTGGAGTCATTCATCTCAACACATAGACAGAAACCCCATGTAATACACGTGTTGCTGGAAGTGAGTAATTGAATGTTTGGACACACACACACACACACACACACACACACCATCCTTGGTCATATAAAACTAATATATCAGAGATAAAGTTCTAGGCAATTGCTTTCCATGAAAATCTAGTTTTGTTTGTGCACAGATTTTTTATTATTTTTTAATATCAAGGAGCAGCTAAATATTAAATAATCTGTAATGAAGCTTAGCAACATATCTCAAATGGGGTTTCTCTTTGTCTGATTTAGTTCTTAGTTGTACAATTTTATAAATGTCTGCTCAGAAGTACCACTGTTTTCTTACTCCTATGTAAGTAGGCATTTTGGGGTTAAAAGAGAAGACCATGGGCCATGCTTTACTGGCTGAACAGCACTGACTTGGATAAATTGATTTTTTATTAAAAGGCAAAAGATTTATATAATTATTTTATGTTTTGTTATTTTTCCAAGGTTTCACTCTGCCTGTCTTTGAGTTTAATTAGAGATTTTGTAGAATTAAATTACAGCATGGTACCAAAAAAGGAATATTGATGGATCAATCAGAATTACATTGGGGCTGATGTGGCCTAATGAATAGAGTAACCCAGTGTGTGAAACAGTGAAAATGGAAAATCCTTGGAATTATTGGGACATGGGTAAAAAATAAAACTGCCAGTGTCATCATGCCATTATACAAATCTATGGCATAGCTGCACTTGGAATATTATGCACAGTTGCAGTTGTCACGTCCAGAAAGAGAGAGAGAGAGAGAGAGAGAGAGAGAGAGAGAGAGAGAGAGAGAGAGAGAGAGATTCTACAGCTGAAATAAGTGCAGAAAAGGGCAAGCACAATGATTAGGAGAATGTAATATCTTCCCTAAAAGTAAATACTACAAAGCTCTCAGACTTTTGAATTTAAAGAAAATGTAACTGGGAGGACATGATAAAGGTGCCTACGATTATGCACTGTATGGAAGAAATGGGTAGAGCGAGAGGCTTTTCTTCCTTTCTCATAATAGAGAGTAAACTGATGAAGCTGAATATTTGAAGATTCAGGACAGACAAAAGAAAGTACTGCTTCACAGAGAACACAAATAAACTATGGAATTTGCTACTACAAGATGCAGTGATGGCAACCAATTTGGATTAGACAAATTCATACAGGATAAGAGTATCAGTGACTACTGATCTTGATGGACAGATTATCTCCAGTGTGAGAAGCACTCTGTTTCTGAATACCAGTTGCTGGGGACCATGGACAGGAGAGTACTATTGCATTCATGTTCTGCTTATGGGCTTCACAATGACACAGGTTGACCCCTGTAGGAAATAGCATTCTGAAATGGGTAGACATCTGGTCTGATAGAGCAGGGCTCTTTTGATGTCACAAAGCTCATCCTTTGTTCAAATCAGATGCAGCCTCTTACTCCCTTCCTGCTTCTTCCTGCATTTCTCAATAAACTTCCTAAAACTTCCTCTGCTTCTTTGTTTCAGTGACACTGTCATTCTTGCCTGCTCGGAGCCTTCTCTTCAAACTGGCCTTAGCTTGGTTTCTTGGACACTTAACTTCCTAACATCTGTTATTCCTTTCATTCTGGCTCCCACGTGTTGAAGGATCCACTCAAGCAATACTGTTTTTCATGGGCTCCATGATCACTGCAGATGGTGACAGCAGTCACGAAATTAAAAGACGCCTGCTTCTTGGGAGGAAAGCAATGACAAACCTAGACAGCATCTTAAAAAGCAGAGACATCACCTTGCTGACAAAGGTCCGTATAGTTAAAGCTATGGTTTTCCCAGTAGTAATGTACGGAAGTGAGAGCTGGACCATCAAGAAGGCTGATCACCGAAGAATTGATGCTTTTGAATTATGGTGCTGGAATTATGGGACTCTTGGGAGTCCCATGGACTGCAAAAAGATCAAACCTATCCATTCTTAAGGAAATCAGCCCTGAGAGCTCACTGGAAGGACAGATCCTGAAGCTGAGGCTCCAATACTTTGACCACCTCATGAGAAGAGAAGACTCCCTGGAAAAGATCCTGATGTTGGGAAAGATGGAGGGCACAAGGAGAAGGGGACGACAGAGGATGAGATGGCTGGACAGTGTTCTTGAAGCGACTAGCATGAGTTTGGCCAAACTGCGGGAGGCAGTGAAAGATAGGCGTGCCTGGTGGGCTCTGGTCCATGGGGTCACGAAGAGTTGGACACGACTGAACAACAACAACAACCGCTATAGGCCATGGGCCTCAACAGAAGTCCTGGACTTCTGCAAGACATAAGAACATCTCTTTTTTAAAAAAGCCACTGATAGCATTCTCTTAAGTGCTTCCTTTCATTTTAGAAGTGGTCACTTTAAGCCTGAGTGAGAAAATAGAATCTAATTCCTTCACATAATCATCTCATAGTACAATCTTCTGTAGAGCCATATATTTCAGTTCATCACACATGGAATGAGATGATAATTAAAAGCTGCATAATGTCACAGACACATGGTTAATTCTGAAAATTATTAATCTTGAAAAATCTGACAGAACTCATTTAGAATCCTCTAATTTAGAACCGTGCAGATATTCAAAATATCATACCATTTGATTAGCTAACCAGAAATAACCAGATTATTTGAAGACAAATGTGCCTCATGCAAACAGAGTTTGCTTCTAATTTATATTCATTATAAAGCTTTCTGATATGATGTGAACTGTTCTACCTTCAAAACAAAAGACAACGCTATTTATTTATCTACTGATGTTCTCCCTTATGCACATCCACAATATCCCTTTTATATGAAAAACTGGTGTGTTTAAACTACACGATTAATTTTATCTCAAGGTTTCAGAGAAGCACTTTAATTTGGGGGGTTAGAGTTACTATCCCCAAAAGACATGCATGGATGTTCTGTGTAAGTCATGATGATACCTTGGAGTCTTGCAGAGAACTGGGCTCTGTCTCATTCTAGAGAAAATGCTGTCCTCAGCTTCTCATTCTAAGGGTCAGACTACATGTGATGTTAAACATGTGATTTAATATGTAGTTATATCTTTTTTATATTTTAAATAGCAGCTACTAATAAGCCTATTCAGGATCAGCACTGTGATGTATGGGGAGGGGTTTAACTCTTTTCTCCTATTCTGGTGTCCTAAAGGGAATCCTCCTTCACACAGAACTGCTACTTGGTACAAGAAGGAAATTCCCACTGCCACCAGTAGTGACATATCTTCCATCTGGAGACTCCAGTATGGGAGGAAGTGGTAGAACAATAACAACCACAACAATCCCAAAACTCTCCTCCATGTGTGTTGTAGTCCCAGTCCTGACTGATCCTCAAATAAAAACAAGACACACTGAACATTAAACCATGTATATAACATTATATGTAGTTGGCATGTAGTTTTTCAGCACAGCATGTCCCTGTAAAGGCCCATCTCCTCCCTGTTCCTCCTCCACTTTCCTCAAAGTGCCCTCAGGGGTGCCCAATTTCCCCCCCAAGAGGTCCAGATTTGATGAAGTGAACATGCGTGTGGGCCGATTGAAGTTGTTGAGCTTTTATTAGGGTCCGTCCATTCTTAAACCAAAGTATTCTTAAACCCATAGCAGTGGGGGACTCAGTTTACAAATGGAACACACTCAACAGGAAATGAAACATGTTCTTATTCCAAGGCAAACTTCACCTACTTCGGGGTTTACAGTGTTCTTAATCCAAGTTGCTCATAAACTTAAACCAAGGTACCACTGTATTAATGTGCTTTGATCGGCACTTTAAAAAAATGCTTCTGATAATTAGTTTCTAGCTGTGGACTGTGAAGCTTTGGACTTCATCTCCCATCAGCCTTAGGTAGCATGAACAAAGAGCAGATATGATGGGAGTAGTAGCCCAAAATACCTGGAGCTCACCAGGATGGGGGACACTGATGTCATGGTATTGTAATCATGGGCAGAGTAGGACATTTGATACAGTCTGAAGTTATATAATGATTATTCCACTGTGCTTCAAACACCACCAATCTACTCAAGGCACATATTCAGCATGGCAGGTTAGTGAACTGGCCTAGAATTGTTCAGTTGTATTGAGGGGTGGGAGGGGGTCTCCACCCTATCCAGATTTCAAAGCAGTTGCACCTGATCCAGTCTAGGCACAACATGGCCCAGATCAGATCAATGATCCACTTCCGAAATTGCAGTCTGGCATATTTATTTATGAGGTGGTCAGTGTCGTGAATTGCCTCCATCCTTGCTCTCCCCTCATTTTTCCTTTAAATTTCTAGGGCAAGGTGTCCAGCTGTCCACTGCCTGAGAAGCTCATGTGGGGGGTGCCTTGCTGCTGCATGGTCTGAATGCACATACAGCATGTTCCCTGGATGTGCCAGAATTTCATGGCATTTCATCACTCTTAGTGGGAATTGTATGGTACAAACCATTGCTGCCCTCGATGTTTACATGCCCTGTTTTATAAGGTGAACAAGAGGGGAGGGGATGGAGGCAGCACATAATCCTTGAATCACCTTGTAAGTATTTTTAAGTGTGTTGGATTTTGGTGGATTTGGTGGATTTTTAATGATTTTCAATTAAAAAGCAACTAGGAAGCTAGACAGGACTAAGCTCTGAGAACTGGTATGGACCAGATGTTCATGGGTCCACCCACCCCTAGTTATTTATTGACTGAATGTGTGTAGTTTGTAGAGTATCCAATTTTGTGCTTTATAGGCACATAAGCTCTGTTGAGAAATTATGGGAGAGGGTCCAGCAGCCGTGATCTCAGAACCACCTCTTGTGCATTCGAATGCCCCTACATCTCAACTCAAAGCTTCAGGTGAAATATCTATTATTACTGTTTTCATATCCAGTGAGTATTTCTTATCAGCTCACCCAATAAATTATTCAGGGAAAGAACAAAGTTGAAATAAAGCAGTGTTTTCCTTGCAAATTCAGAACAAAGAAAAGAAAACAGCACCTGAGTTACAGATCCTGCTGTGTTCATGTCCCCACTGTAGTTTTATGGCATTTTTCAAAGATTTTTCTCTTATGGTTACAATTGCATTTATGATAATGAGTGGCTTATCCCAAACACTTTTTTGCCTGTCTACCTTCAGGATATTTTCATCCTAAAGTGTGCTGTGATGTGAAACCACAGCTGCTGGGCAACAACAACAAAAAATCCATGAGACACATATAAATGCAGCTGTACTCTGCTGCTTTTTTCTTGTTTAATATCATTCCATGTAACATTGCATTACCTTACACCAGGGATGAGGAATCTTTGTCCCAGACCTTGTTAGGCTCCAAGTCCCATCATTCTTGACCCTTAGCCATGCTGACTTGGGCTGTTGGGAGCTAGAGTCCAACAACATCTGGCAGACAACAGGTTCCCCTTCCATAACAGCATACCACAACTCTAGGCCACATTCATGTGCCATATCTATGGTTGTGGAACATATATTTCAAATATTTTACAAAAGAGTTATCCATAATGCAACGATAATTGGATCTCTCATGGAATATGTATTACCTTTTAAAGAATATGTGTTGTTTCAGTAATGACATGTTTGCCACCCTGGACTCCTTTGGGGGAACGTGCATGATATAATCTAATTAATTAATTAATTAAGTATAATACCTAAAGCAGCATCTACTTCCATATCAAACTACCTGTGGTCCAAGGTTATCTGCCAATGCCCTTCTCTCTGTTCCTTCTGTGGTATCTGCTGTGTGTGCTTGAGTCTAGGGAGTGCCTCCCCCCCCCTCTGACAAGATGATGATTTGCTAGGCCTGCAAATAGGGCCATATTCCTCTCTTCCTATTTGTGGGACTTGAATTCCCTACTGCCCTATAAAATGAGCTGCTAGACGCTGCCTCTACCAATGTGTCCGCAGGTACACTGCTATTTGGTACTGGAAGGAAACTACAGGTAGCACTAACACAGAGCTAGCATTGGTGCTTCCCGTCAGAAGACTATGTATGGATAAAGCAGGACAGGCCCTCAAGCCATATGACTGGCATTAAGCTAATGCCACATTTTCTTGCTGTGCCTGCTTCCCAGCTGAATACATTGCAGAAGCCAGCTTGACATCTGTGTTATTGAAGTCTGGTTTGATATAGCAGCATGTAGATTTTCATTGCTTCACGATCTCAATTTGTCATTGCAAAATGAGCAGCAATGTAAGTGTGTAGGACTGATTGATGCTTGTTTGAATAATAGCTATCTAAGGTATTTTTAAGGCAATGATCAGAACCATATTTAAGAGCCATTTAAGAGCCATTTCTTAATTTATTGCCATAGGTCCTTAAAGCTAGAACATACAGCTGAGGAACAGCACTTGGTTGTCCAGGGGCCCAATGGCAATGATGTCAGCCAGTATGCCAACTTCAAGAGGAAGAGCTTGGCAATTAATCTGTCAATACTACAAAAACTATCCTTTGATTGATTTGATACTTTTATTATTTGTTTGCTTTATGGGTTTATAGTCTGTTCTTCAGCAAAAGGGCCACACAGTAGGGTCTCAACAACTTTCAGGGTGTCCTGGTTTTTACTTTTTGAAATATGGCAACCCTACAACAAGCCTTATACATAAATACAACAAAATCAGCTTAAAAACTAAGGGTTGGATTCCTCCATCTGTGGGAGCCCTGAGCAAGGATTTCTACTTGTGCAATGGGGCTTCCCCCATCTCCTTACTCCGTGTGCCCCAATGCCCTCTCAAGAAACAAATGGATCTGATGAGGTTGAGATACAACATGCAGGGAGAGGATAGTCTGTCACAAGCTGAAATGCTTGTGCAGATGGAACAACTGGACGAGCAGGATGTTCAATTCCACCCAATTCCACACTGGTTAAAGGCAGGAATATGGGGGGGATATTTGGCCTTCAGAAGTTATTGGCTTACAACTCCCAACATTCTGACCCACACTGATGGGAATTGATGGGAGTTCAACAACATTTGGGAGGCCACAGAGTACCCACTCTTTGTTTAAGGGTTGAGATTTCCTGTATACCTGTACAGTATTCATTTATTGCTTCTAGATTTGCTAAATTTGTATCCTGCCTTTCCACCGAATGGAGCGATCAAATGCACAAAAACAAGGCACATTAAACACATCAACGAAGCCAAAACACCAGCCAGTTAAATAAATTGCAGCATATTTGCAATGGACATAACACGTCAGCTTAGAAAGCCAAAGTATGGTAGCTATGGCCACATTTGCTCTGTCCAGTAAGGGACCAAGCTGGTGTGATAGCTTCGGGCGGTGAAAGGCACTTTGTACCGGATACACTGTATATACCACTTAAAGAGCAAGCACATTCTTGTTTCAGGAATTGCCATAGCTCAGTGGTGGAGCATATGCTTCACATGCAGAAGGTACCTGGTTCAACCCCCAGCTTCTCCAGGTACGGCTGGCAATGTTCCTTGGCCAAAATGATGCATATGTAACAGCTACACAACACCTCAGTCTCAGTTTTAGCTTCTAGGGTTGCCATATTTCCAGATGTGAAAATCCAGACAAATAAAGTTGTTGAGCTTTTTTGGGGTGATCACCTGCTCATCCCCACCCCAACCGGCTGCTATTGCTGAGCCCCAAAACAGAGACTGAGCCACCCGTGCACATAACAGAGAATGAAACAAGAGCCAGAGCTGCCAGAGCCACCCACACCAGCACCAGAGCCCAAAACAGAGCCAGAGCTTCCCGCACCTGAACCCAAACCACTTGTACACAAACACATTTTTATCAAACCCCCCCCACAAACCTGGACATTTGCTTACAATTGTAAAAATCTCCCTGGATGGGCATGTAGCCCCCGCAAAAGGGGACATGTCCGGGATTTCCCGGACGTATGGCAACCCTAGCTTCTCCGACAACAAATAATAAGGTCCTGGCGTTCAGTAAGCTGAAACCAAGACACTGCGCTCAGACTTCTCTTTTTGAACTGTTACCTTGGAATTGAGTGATGCCTAGTGAAACATCCAGGGCTGCTGCTTCCTTCCAGGAGCTTGAAGACAGTGCAGAGAGAAAGCGCACCAGAATGATCCCTCTAATGGGCCCTTACAAGGCAAACCGCTAGTACTAAAAGTACTGTCTTTTCTTTCCAAAGTATATTAAGCTATTGTTCAGGAAAGTGAATAAATCACAGTCAACAGGTCCTTCATTCAGGAGGAAATTGCATAGCCAACCAAAGGGTGAAAGGATATTGTTCATTCTTCTGGCAACTCAATGAGCAAATGCAATGAAGAGTACAACAAGATGGGAAGCTTAGAAAAGGCTAAAACGTAGCTGTTTGCTCAAAACCCAAGAAGGTTGCTTCCCACAAGCATCCTCAAGGACTGTCCTCACTTTATTTTCGAAACAGAATTTTTAAACTGCTTAAGGGGAGTGGAGAGAGAAAATATGCATTGATGCCAAAGCTAACCACAAAGCCTGTTTATCATTGTGTGCAATTCTGTTCGACAGCAGTGTGATATTTGAGGACTTCTTTTGTCTAATTAAACAGAACATTTTTTGTTTCCTTTCGTGTTGAAAAGTCATGCACCATTATTAGCTGGTGGAGAGTTCTGAATGCCAGTTTATTTGTGGCACCAAGTTTGTCCCCGCTGATAGCTATTGTGAAGGCTGAAAGGTTAACAAGAGTTGGCTGGAACCAAGCAGTGTGCCAGGTGTTATTCCCTGTGATGGATGGAGGGAGGCCAACTGAAAATTATCACTGCAACCCAAGTCACTGGCAACTCCTCATTGCAGAGCAGCAATGTTATTTGTGAAGATAAAGCTCTCCCCTCCCCCTCCCCCTGTTCTAGCTACAATAATTTGTAATAATTGCTAAGCAGCAGCAGTTAGCTCCCTTCAAATGTCTATGGCTTCCCGACAGCCAAAAGCAGAATCCTTTCTATTGGTCTCTTCTGTGCAGACCAACCTTAGACAACCTTTCTTTTGTTTTTGCCATGGCTGTTGGGACAGCAGGGTGCAAGTATCACTGTTTCCAGAGGGGATTTTAAACCACCCTGTCTGTGCATATGAATAGTTGCAATGAAATGCCGTAATAAGGTCTGATCTGGCACCCCAGCTAGGATCACAGAGGGCATCTCTGCAGGTGGGTTTATTTAGATGTGTAATGTGCTGATTCAGTGCATTTGACTGCTGCCAGGCACACAGCACATGTGGCATCTTGCTAAGCAGCACAGGGAACCATGTGCTTGGAGAGAGACAGTAAAAGAAAAGAAAAAGAGTGTCACCCACACTACAATGCTTTCCCCAAAGCACTAAATGTTTGGATATAAGATCTGGATATAAAGTCCTCTTGTACACCCTGTGAATCCAAAAGTCTAGCAGCTTGCCTCACCACTGCCCATGCTGTGATGCTTTTATGGATAAGGGAAATGCTTCAAATTCTAGGTCAGGCAATCCAAGACCCCTGTCAAGTATTACAGTCACTTACAGAATAATTCGGGATTATCTCCGATTAATGTTCACCTAGGTCACATTCAGTGCTTTGAATCTCTCACCCTCCCTTTCCTCTTCTCCTCCCTCTCTCTTTTTAAACAATTTCAAAATCATATTAATCTTTAGTAACTATATCCTTACTGCATCTTGCAATACTGGCTTCATTTTTACATGAGCGTATTTAGGCACGCCAGGTATCTGTATCTTCCTGATTCCACATTGTACAAAAGTGAAAAGATGCATAATGGAATGGGCATTAAAATGACTAAAAAAAAATTAACCTATTGGCAGTATGCTTGTTTATAAAAATCTGAGGTGCATGAATTCCAAGAGCACTAGACTGTCACTATTTGGCAAGTGGGATTTAATCGCATACCAGCAAGTTGTGCAATTAAAGCAGATTTGGCACTCTTATGCAACAAACCCTCCAAAATCTGATTTTTTTCTCTGGAAGGAACATGACTGGGAAATGAACTGGAAAGTTTGGTATAACCAATGGTTTTTTTTCTGGGGGTACCCAAGGGTACGCAGTACTGACACCTTTTTTTTCTAGAAGAAAAGCACATTAAAAGTGTGGCGGTTACTGTAACAACTTCATGATGAGTAGCAGCACCTTTTATTTCTAGGAGAAAAGCACTGGGTATAACAACTGCTTGATGCTACATCCTCTAAACTCCCTTCAAACAAATCTTTGCTTTGCGATCAGTGCAATAATCAAGATCTCCCAGTGGGGGGAAACTGTTTTCATAAATGTCTAATTGCTGCACTTGCTTGCTAGTTGCCTTCACTTAGGAAAGTGCCATGTCTGAGCACTCAGCAGCCCATGAACTCCTGCATTTTTTCACATTGCGTGACTAGATACCCAAGGGCAGGAAGGTAACCCTCTCAAATGCATAACAAATGCACTCAGCTTGAAAGAGACATGGATGTTGTCATTGGCCTCTGGAATCAGCTTGTCAGATGCAGTGGGAAGAGGAAACAAAAAGCCTTGAGTGTGGAGAGAGAGAGAGAGAGAGAGAGAGAGAGAGAGAGAGAGAGAGAGAGAGAGAAGTGCAAGTGTCACAGGAAATGTAACTGCTCAGTGTTTACTAACAATGTCAGATGCAGTTTGATGACTTTGATTTTTCCCATATTCACTCCAGTGATCAGAATGCTTTGCATTAAGAGTGGGAACCACAAAGCACTGGGTGGTGTCTTATCTTTTCTTCTTTGTCTCCCTTTCCCCTTTTTGCCAATTCACACTTAGAATCCAAAAGTCACTTATTAAATGGCTCTTGAATGCCCATCAGAAATCATTTTGCTACATCCCAAACACAAATGACAAGCATGCTTTTGAGGCTAGGACCCAGGTTACTACTACTTACTACTACTACCAATAATAATAATATTTTGCCTACCCCCCCCCCCAAAAAAGAGCCCAGAACTCTGTTAGATTTAAAACATTTCATGAATATTATATTTGAAATGGTGCTGTTGTTTTTTAATGCCCACCTCTACGAAACGCCGTAGCTGCCTTCAAGCATTTTCACTCTTCAATCCATGGAGGGCTGAGTGTGTTGACCCTGCCCCCTCCACCCTTGACCTCCATGTACTCAGTGGGAAAGACTGAGTGAATTGTCTGGGCCTTTGGCTGAACACATTGACAGTCCTCCCCCTCCCATCCCATACACTGTGTGATCGAGCTTCTGGATTGCGAGGGAGATTGTTAGTGCATTCGACTGAACGCCCATCCAATCACCATCCAGACTTCCCAGCTTAATGCAAAAAAGGTCAGTGATAGAAGAAGTGATGTGCACATCTACACATTCCCTCCACAGATACAGATTAAGATTTCTGAAGCAGTACTTTGCCATGCACTAAGATTGGGAGAAATTGGCAGGCCCCCTCTGTGAAAGAGCCGAATGAGTGGAACAATTTCCATTCATACAGCAAGGTATTCGGATCTAAGCTACTGCCAGCAAAAGCAGCAAATCCAGATGAGATTCCCCTCCACCCAAAAAAAATCCCATTTCCTTGACTTCAGAAAGTACCTTTCTGGAAAGTCTCCAGGCTCCCAAACCTTTATGTGTGTATTCTCAGTGTGCAAAGGGCTTCACCCCAAAGAAAGAGATTACAAATCCCAATGTACATACAAAATACTTTGTGCAGAACTTTGGTTCCTGGCCATGAGCAGGTGGTTTTTTTAAAAAAAAAATGATAGCCAGTACACCACCCCAGTGAGTCTCCTTGCCACTGAAACCTCTGGAAGCCAAGCCCAAGTGGAGCTGTTGCTCCTGGCCTTGCAAACAGACTGCCACCCACATCTACATCGCCTGCAGCAAGACCTATACCAAGAGTTGCCACTTGTGGACCCATAGAAGGTGAAAAAGAAGTCAAGATTAAAAACCATGACGGATCTTACTGCCTGGAAGTGTGCTGTCTGCTGCCCTCAGCAAACGAGAATCCCCTTCCCAGAAAGAGGGTGACACCAGACTGGTGCTCAGCAGCTCTTTCTGATATTTTGAATCACTGTGACTTTCTAGAATTGTATTGTTTTGATGGATTTGTTGTTATTTGCTTTATTTATATGCTATTTAATGGACTACAAGAAGATCAAACCTATTCATTCTTAAGTCCTGAGTGCTCACTGGAAGGACAGATCCTGAAGCTGAGGCTCCAATACTTTGGCCACCTCATGAGAAGAGAAGACTCCCTGGAAAAGATTGGGAAAGAATGAGGGCACAAGGAGAAGGGGACGACAGAGGACGAGATGGCTGGACAGTGTTCTCGAAGCTACCCACATGAGTGTGACCAAACTGCGGGAGGCAGTGGAAGACAGGAGTGCCTGGCGTGCTCTGGTCCATGGGGTCACGAAGAGTCGGACATGACTAAACGACTAAACAACAACATTTCTATGCTATTGTGTTTGATAGATTACAATGTTTTGTTGTTTTTAATGATATAGTGATCATTGTGAGCCACATTTAGCTCAATATTTGTTGTTGGAAAAGCAGAATGTAAATATTAAATCAAATCACCGTCTTTGAAATACACATTGCTCATAATATCATTCCAGATTCAGCTATGTTTTTATTTTAAAAACTCTTCTAAAAATAAAATTAATTAAAATGCATTTTAAAATAGGCTACATATTAATTGTCAACAACTGCATTGCAATATTTTGAGAAATGCAAAAATCTGGTGGCTAAGTAAGTCCACACATTAGTCTGACAGGTGTGGATAAGATAATTTCATATAGGAACCCAAATACTGAATTCCTCAAGCTTTTCTGGTTCTTGGGCTATTAAAATATACAGAAGCATAAACACTGCATTCCTATAAACTGCATGCCTCTTAACGTCAAATGCATTTAAATAGAAAGACTGAAAATCCTATGCCTGAAATAAGCCCCATTCACCTCATTTGGACTTATTTCAGAGTAGGCATGCATAGGCATGCACTATAAAAGAGTTTGCACAGAGCCAACAAGGAATCACAAGCATCTTCTTCTTGTTTCTTGGCCCCTCACTCCTTCCTTCCCTCATCCTTTTCTTTTTCCTCCCTTTCCTCTCAGTTTTCTTATCTATCCACCTATTCCATTTCTTCCTTTTACCTTTGTATTTGTTCATTTGTTTGTTCAATAACTAACCTAAAAATACAATGCAATGTTATTAAATGAAAACTATATATTTTAACATTCAAGGCGTAGTATGCAGTCATTGCCCAGAGACACACTTAGCAGGAATCAAGGTGAACCAAGGTGAATTTACTCTAGAAGTCGCCAGAAAAGAACAAACAGATATTGAAATCCAGCAAGAGGAAAGCTTTATGTAAGCAGGTTGTTATGTAGAGTCTTCTGTTGCATCAGCAACTATAACTAGATGCCTACTAGATCACAAGCCATGCATGCAGAACTCAACAGATGGGAAATTAGGCTCATACACAGATGTGTTATGAATGCTTCCCAGCTGCATACCTAGATGCTGTCTGGCCAGTGTATGAAATGGACTGTGTCTTGCACTGCAGATGTAAATTTGCACCCCCTGACTCCCTCTGCTCTTTAGACCCAGTTAGCACAATTATTGCCCCATGTTCTGCTAGTTGCTTGCCACCCCTTGTTGCATATGATTATCTCAAGACCTAGGCCAACTTCTTCCTGAAAAATCCCTAACTATTCATAGGTTGCAACCAACTCTGGGGTCTTTCCATCAATGGTTTACTAATAGTATGGGAGAAATGGGACAGTGAAACACAGAGATTTCTCAGTGGTAGCATTGCAATTCCTGGTACTCTTAAATGTGTGGGTTTTCATACCTAAAGTTCAGCCTCAGCTCTTCCATTTCCCCCTTTCCCTGGCTTTGGGCAATCTCTATTCCCGCTCGTGACAGAAGCAGCCACTGCACCTTTCTTCCATCCCTGTGATTTAACTAAATTTCACATCAAAACAGCAGCTAGGGAAAATAAACCCTCAATACCAAGAGAGAAAAGATCATTGCCATTTCACCAGCATCATCCCACTAATACTTATAATTTTTCTTTGAGTGATGAATGCCATCATGTGGTTGAGCTGGGTAACGTTCTATCCGCCTTTGGCTTGGTGGTGCTAATGCTTCTGCAATTAGTAAACATGGCCTGATTGTGGGAATATATATCTGAAAGCGTGGGCAAGAAATCACCAAAGCTTTTGCTCCAGGAGGAGCACCTGCTTGACTGGCAATAATAGCTCCTACTCAACTTTAAAGCTACCGACAGACTTAATAACAGGCATCATGTTAGCTTCTCTCGATAATGATATTGCCTGCTACAAAAATAGAACCCTGAATGTCTCCGCAGTATTTCTCAGCCAGCTCTATATTTCTTTAAAAAGAACTAGGCAGTATTATATCCCCATGAGTCAGAGAAGAACTCGGTCCTGTTTATAACTGTTGAGAGGGAAAAGGAGAGAGACGGAGCTCGCTGCCCACATCACCAAATGAATCAACCTGATTAGCTGTCGAGCACAGAACTGCTGAGGGTCTAACATGGAGCGGTCACCTTTACACATAACGGCACAGGGAAATTACAATTTCAAAAACATTTAGACACTTACACTGAAGGAGCAAATCCAGTCATTTTCTTGAGCGTTGCTTAACACAATTTCATGCCCTCCCAGCCTGGCTGAGCAGCATTATCTGCTCCTGTCTCGCGACGAAGGCAAGGTAAGCGATTAAAGCTGGCAGAACGGGCAAGTCCTAAACATCACTGTCTGGGAGGTGCTGAAAACTGCAAATAGCCTTTGGACTGTTATGCAGGCAGAGGCTGGGCTGGAGAAAGCAGCCAGATGCCGTGCCTGCTTGGGTGAACATACCCATTCTCTTGGTTCCAGGGCCAAGGATGCCCAACAAAACCTGAAGAAGTGTGCATGCACACGAAAGCTCATACCAAGAACAAACTTAGTTGGTCTCTAAGGTGCTACTGGAAGGAATTTTTTTATTTTTTTATTTTGGTTTGACTATGGCAGACCAACACGGCTACCTACTTGTAACTGCAACAGAACCCAGTTCCTGCTTAGCACTAGGCCTCATCCAGACCTCTCATAAGGATATATAATTTATAAGTCACATTTTTGCATCCAAGTGCCTCAAAGCAGGGTGTGTACAATATATATATTACCATAGCCTTTAGCAGAAAGCATTGCCTTTAACAGAAAACTAAATTACATCAAGTCACCGGGATAATTGCACATATGCAATAAATAAACCTTTTCATTATGAGGAACCTCAGATGCAGAGATCAGATACGTTTCTCTCCAACTAACCCTCAGGACTCTACCTAGACCACACCTTCTCCCAGGCCACACCCCTCACTAGCTCTGCTTGCAACCCTCCTTGGAAGCAAGAAATGCTTTTAAAAATATAATTTACTAGTGCTGTATGTCCAGATATGTAGAATGTTGACATGTGTTTTCATCCATGTCTTTTAGCTTATAGTTGATTTTAATTGTTATTTTTTAAAACATGTTTTAAATAATTGTTTTTAACTGTTTTTGCTAATGGTATCATTATTTTATTCTTTTTGTAAACAGCTTTGAAGTTCGCTCATGGTGGGGGGTCGTGGGGTTTTGTGTGTGTTTATGTGTTCATCTTCAATGAAGCTCCTATGTTAAGATCTATAGGAATGAGTCAGAAAGATGTAGTAGCTGCGGTAGACGCCTGCCTTCTGCATGCGCACCCTTTCTGGTTGCAGTCTGAATACACTGGATGCATGCGTTGCTGACAAAGTGCAGATCAAGGTAGGTACCGGTAGGTTTATTTATTCACAAGTCTCATTTTGTGACCCTAGCCCTAACCCGCCACCCCCAACCTTGAAAGTCCTACAAACACATAAGCTGAGAGTAAGAGGAGACAGTTGTATCTTGTTTCCCCAGGCACTGCAGGCATCTGCATGCTGTAAAATTTGTAAATCGCCATAACTGCTCAGAAATCCTGAGCCCAGCAGGTCTGTGCTTGAGGCAAGGAAAGGCTTTGTGCCAATTTTGTTATCACCTCCTTTTCAGGGCCGCTTTGAGTACAAGGGTGATCGGAACTGTGCTTCTCTCCCTGGCCCCAATATTTGATCTAGATGAGAAACTAAAGAATTAGTGGCACAATGCCAGTTAGGATTACACATGAAAACCAAGAAAAAAAATTCTCCTGCTGCGGTAATCTTTTGTTAACCAACCATTACGTCAATTTGAGACCCTTGGATCTAACAGAGTGCATTTAGAATTACCGTTGAGATGCATCTAAAGACTGAAACAAAACTGTGGGTGAAAACCTATTAGCCCCTTTATAGACAAACCACAAAATTAATTGCACAAAATGTCCCGGCATTAAACATACAGGACGGTATTTTTACAAATGCAGTCTATTGTCATAATTTTCAGTGGCACTATGCTGTTGTGTTTCTTCATAGCTAAAGGAGGGATAGGAAACATTTCGAATTGCAGGCCAGGAGTGCCAACCTGAATAAAATATTGGGGAGAGGGCAGGTAAGCCCCACCCCACATAATCAATCACATGATGTGAGGTACATGCACCATTTGAATGGTAATACCCCTCAACTTTGGGGGGCCCAGCCCCCTCAAATATTTTATTGGGAGGAGTGAAAAGACCTTAGCCTCTAGGAGTTGGCTGCTATATTTCAGGCTGAGACCTTCCCTAAGGTATGAGATGCACTGGAACAACCATGAGCATATTTTGAGTCAAATCAACTCCTTGGGTCTGTGTGTATGTCTCTAGCAGCTACCTAGTCTTCATTTCTGTGCTCTATGGATGGGAGGCAATTTTTCCAGTGGAGGGAGCAAATTGTTGTGCTATCCAGCTCTCAGAACCCTCCCCAGGCCACAGCCATCACTGGCTCTGCTTTGCGCTGCATGTGGTTTTGCCGGACGAGAATGTGTCCTTGGATTCCGATAATGCCAAATGCTTCTCTGGATGATAGTGTGTATAGAAAGCAGGCTACTGTAAAATATACATGCTAGGCCCACTTTTCTCTGATCCCACCCACAACTGGCATGCCGCCCTCAGAAGGTGGCACAGAAGGGAATGAGGCCCTTGGGCTAAGAAAGGTGCCCCCCCATCACCACTGTATTCTCTAGTTTGCATTTTGTTTCAGGCCAGCTACCTACTTACAGGTAACCTCTGCAGGGCCACTGAAATCAATGAATATGACTAAGTCAGGGATCCATTAATTTTAATGGGCTTACTCTGAGGAAAACTTAGTTGAATACCATTCTGTTTATTGGGCCATTCTGACTAAAGGGAGATGGTCTAAATTATGCTGGCAAAAGTTAAGCTTCATCCTGAGCCCATTCAGGAGGGCCTTGGAGGGGCAAATGCGGGTGGAGCCTGGAAGAATGTGGGGAACCACCAAAACACGGAAAGCAGACAGCACCATGGGAATTGCACTCTAACCTTTTGACATGCTTGAGAGTTCCCAGGCACCCTTATATTCTCCACTCTCAGGCTATGCAATAAATCAGTTTCAATTTCCTCTCACTCCTTATATATAGGTGTGGATTAAAGTAAATATGAAGAGGGCTTTAAACAAAGTGTAGCCAAATTGCTCATGAGCGTCTGTTGTCTCTCGCTGCTCCAGATTTAAGGGACAAACCATTTTAGGCAGCAAAACAAGATAGTGGATAACATTGCCTTTCATTAAGATTCATGTATTCAGTAAGGGGTTCCATATATCTTTCATTTTATTCCATAGCTTATATTTTACATTACCTTTTAGTATGTTATTGTCTGCATTATTGTCATGGTCCATTCTGCTTCAGGAAATGATAATTTATCCCTCCATTGCTCTTAATATGAAACAGTAGGGACATTAATCAACTGCCTATTAGTCAGTGTTCTCCTACTGCTCTGTTTCACCGGATTTTCATTTAAAAGCAAAAAATACAACTACAGTACATTAATTTTAATAATTCTGAAAATGTTTTCACAGCATCTTTACCTGTGTGTGTTTTGGTATAGGGCCTTTACCCGAAGCAATTATTGCTGTATTGGGCTCAAAAAGAAAACAAAATAAGGGGTCATCTTTTAAGGTAAGCTTCTCTTGGTGTAAATATATGCCAACTTTTGATGGACAATAAGAGGAACTCTTTGTACCCCTTTTAATTTACACAACAGTCGTCAATATTTTGGATGCAGCTTTTGTAAGGGCCATCTGTCTTGGACTGTGGTCAAGAGGATTAGAGTCTTTACCCAGACATCTTTGGCATATCAAATTTTGTATGCCACACACATTTCAGAGACAAAAATATAGATACTAGTGGTGCTGCTATTATATGCCTGTTCAGCCCAGAATCAGTTATTTATTATCTATGATTTGATCATGGGAGGAGGGGCTAACCATGTATCACTGACACCTGGGTAGATGAGCCATGTATGCCTCCTTCAAACCCATAGATGCAGCCATCTTATTTTTCATACAATGTGTACATATATAGAAATAAAGATGGCTGCATCCACAGAGGATCTTGCTAGACCGTCCCTCCTCCCCCCCCCCCAAATGTGGGAGAGCACTAAAAAGAATTACATCATTGCAGTTGTAGTCCAGTACAGTGGTACCTCGGGTTAAGTACTTAATTTGTTCTGCAGGTCCATTCTTAACCTGAAGCGTACTTAACCTGAAGCACCACTTTAGCTAATGGGACCTCCTGCTGACACTGCACCGCCAGAGCACAATGTATGTTCTTAAGCGGAGTTCTTAACCTGAAGCGTACTTAACCCAAAGCGTACTTAACCCGAGGTACCACTGTATAGTCCTAAACTGCCTACTAACTCAGCCAACCCCTCATTCTGCACAATGCATAGTATAGTACTCACTGGCAGTGATTCTCTCATGTTTCTGGATCAGCTATTTTGGCTCCTAGATATCACTGGACAATTCCTCTGCCACCATAATACATGTTGCTGATTTTAAAAGAAAACCAACCCTTTGAACTCCCATACACTGCAGAAATACTTAGGCTTTTTGAATGTGTGATTCATCAATCCTATTTTCCGCTCAATACTTCTGTGCAAGTAATGTGTGGTCCCAAAAGCAGAGCAGTGCACACTAAATTGACTCACTTGCAAGAAAGCTATGTCAGGACCCAATATAGTAGGCCTAATGCGAGTGGCTTGGGATGTTTGGTTTTGTAGCTGTTTTGTTCAACACAAAGGTTCAATTTCCTCAACAAATGATGGACACTGCCTCCAAAATTGTGGAACTCTGGTCTCAATGGAGCCCTGTGTTATTATAACATAAAAATGGTTATTAAGCTGTCAGTAGGTTAATAGTTTCATCTTAATAATGATAGATGACGCACATTTCAGTTGCCCACCAAAGTCCCACAATGAGGTTTAAAATATTTTCCTCTTGGCTTACCGTTCATTTCTCACAAAAATGTAAGGACAACGCTCTTACTAATACATATAGGTTTCTTGTCATAATGGTTGCTTTTCCTTTGCTGGGTCTGGCTGATTAATTGATCTAATTTTATCAACAAAATTAAACTCTCTCCTTTCTCTAGATAGGTATTTAAAGAAGTCACTTTGATACCCAAGGGCCTAAACTTGCTTACAGTTCTGCCTCCTAGTCAGCCTTGCTATTTTTGAAATGGTTCCCCCTTTGAAAGTTTCCCTCCAATATCAAGGTTATTTATCTTCTTTCCCTTTCAAAATAAAAACATAGCTTGTGAATATTTTTAGAAAGATTAATCAGATTAATTCATATCAAAGCTCAAGGCATTCACAAAAGATGGTGGCACTTGCTTTCATATCTTAGGAAGTCTGGCCAACTGGCCAGTGTAAAGGATTTACTATTCTTGATCTTTTACAAAGCTCTTTGTAAAACTGAAGCTTGATCCTATGCATTCAAAGAAAGGCCTATTGAACTCAGTGGGGTTTACCTGCAAGCAAGCATAGCTAGCATCAGGATGTTTGAGTACAATTCTAAGACTGTGGTCCTATGCACACACCTAGAAGTAAGTTCCACGAACTCATTGTAGACATGTATATGACTGCACTGTAAAGGAAATGAATTCTATTGAAATCAGTGGGACATATAATTATATATGACTATAAAAGTTCTAACTACCTCACCATCAAATCAGTCTTTTGTAGGTAAAACCCAATGCCTTAATTTTGCAGGCAGAAATTGAGAGTAAGAAATAGTGACTCTAAAGTCCAATAGTGACTCCATAGTCCAATAGTGACTGTGCAAGTCATCAGCTAAAATTTGAATGTATGCTTCTCGCCATGTCTATCTAATAGATTAGCATCTTCAACCTGTGGTCCTCCAGAAGCTGTTATACTGCCAACTCCCATCACACCCAGTTGTTACGGCTGATGGTCAGGGATGATGGGTGAAGTTGATGTTCAGCAACATCTGGAAGACCACAGGTTTCTCACCCCTCTACTAGATGCTAGTAGAGTCAAAGGATCAAATTTGTCAAATATTAGGAAGTTTTTGAGCATCCTTATATCACCTGCATATTGTAACTGGAATCATAGAACTTGTGAACTAGATCCACAAAATTACAACCATCCAGGTATGGCCTAACATTAAAAGCAACCCTTGTTGGAACAAAAACAGAAAACAAGAAGTCCAGTTATACATATCCCTAATTGCCTGATTGCCGTATTTCTTGTGTGTCATAACTGGGCAATGAGTTTGCCACCATGATTGCTCCATTTTGGTCTATGCAAAGGACTGCTGATGATGATGCTGATGCTGGAAAAACACCAATTAATAATTTGTTAATGGCAGTAAACTAATTTACATACCATGGCAATAAGAAACACATAACTATTATAAATAAAACAGAATAAAGTCACAGGCTGCTCTCCAAAGATAACTCTTCAAATAATATTTCCAAAGGATTTCCACTATGAAGAGAGATCAAGCATTTATTCTTCTGCCATCTATTAAATTATCCATGTGCCTGGCAGCATTGTTATTCCTAACATAATTACTCATATGCTATTATCTAGCTTGCAGCATCAAGAATTTAGGAAGTACAATGCAAAGGAGCACATTAGAGCCTCTTCCCTTCCCAGTGCTCATAGAATCTTTCATAGCACCTTTTTTCAGCCCAGCCCATTGTGCTGTAACAAGATGCATACCACAGAAAGACAGTTATGTAGGATGACATAAATGCACCGTTAAGCTCTTCTAACCCATTGGTTTCAATGGAGAATAAGTGCACTCAACAGCCTCTGGATCAAGTGTACTGTGTTAACCTATTGACAAAGGAGGCTGAATAGAAAGCAGCACAGATTAGATACAAAGCCTGAAACAAAGCTGGCTTAATAGTTTAATTGTAGGTGTAGGGTGATGATTTTCATCAGGACTGCATTGCTTAGGAAGGGCGGGTTACTCCCTCTCTCGCCTACTGGGAAGCTAAAGAAAAGAACCTCCCCACAAATTGCAATTGGATTTATGGGGTGGGAGGGCTTGTATTGGCTCCCATAGGATGAAGAGTTATTAAGGCTAATTGCAAGGTGTTTTTTTTTTATTGGAATCATGGCTGTGAACTCCTTGCATATTACAGTTTGTATGTAAATCACACACACACACACACACACACACACACACTTTATACAGCCTGAAATAGCTGCTATCTATGCATTTAGCGCAACATCCAATGTGACCCTATGCTTACAACAAGAATGGATAAGGTCTGCATTTCCCTCTACTACATAATACTCCAGATAGATGGTCTTGGGGTATCTAAACCCAGGTTTGTGATTTGACTTTCCCAGAGTTACTGCTTGCTTATATCTTGTGTTTTGTCTGAAGCAAGACAAGGTTCAGACAACAGCCTAAGCCAAGTCATGGCTTAGCTCACAGCAGCAGAAGAACAACAACAGGACTGTAGGAGGAGCTGAGTGGCCAGGATTTCCTCTTCAGGAGCCTGCACTGTCACACTACAATAAGCCCTGTTTTTGGCTTAGCATTACATGAGAACCAGGTCTCTGAGAACAGGATGCTGGACTTGCTGGGCCTTTGGGCTGATCTAGCAGATCTCCTATAATGTGCTTACTCTGTATCAGACATGAGCCTGACCCTCATTCATTTATAGTAAGATCTGAAAGAGCCCCTAAGTGTATAAATGTGTGCACATGAAGCTCTTTCCATGCAGTCAAGAATGGCCACTTACCCCCTCTCTTTGGTGGGCAGCTGTTGTAGCCCCTCATGGATTGGCCACAGCCCCTGCCAGCTGGGCTGCACAGTCTTAGCTGGCTGCTGATAATCCCTCCAACCAGCTGTGCTGCAGGGCAGGGCTGCCCACCCAAATCCTCAATTCAAACGGGCCAATCACAACTTTTGGTGCTTAAGGCATTGGGTGGAATCCTAGTCATCAAGCTTTTGGGTGAAGTGGTGGATCACACAGATCTGAACAAGCAGCATATTCAGGATATCCTGTTAGAGGGGTCTTGGTGGAAGTCTCTGTCCAGAAGCCAAATGTGGAGCAGATGGGCCAAGCAGTAGCCTAGCAGGGTCACCTCAGTAGCTTGGTGCAGAGGCCATACTCCTTGGCACAACCCTGTCAAAAAATTTCAGCCCTCTGGCAGGAGGCTACATCAGATATATAACCAATGCCTGAGCCAAAATCCACCTATCCCTGGAATCAATGAAGTTGTGGCCATTTTTAGCCCAGATTGTTGCCAGCTTGAGTTTATTCATTTCACCTTAGCTATAGCCACTGCACTGGGAGGGTGGCACTGTGACTGGGACCACAACTCTGCTTTTTCATGGATTCTAGCTGCATGAAGAAAGGTCTCTGTGTGTATACATTGGGGTTCTTTCAGACCTTACTATAAATGTGTAGATGTCAAGCACATGTGATCTCACTCCTTTCTCCTTTCACTATATAGTCTGGACAGGTAGTGTATAGAACAAGTAAGCATAAAGGTCTTGAGGAAGAATTGTATGCAACCCAAAACATGGGGGTGGGGTGGTTCTGTTTTCCCTGCACTTCCCTGCACTCCTCTGGATCGGAGCAGACAAACAACAACAAAGCTATCGCTTGCAGTGAGGCTGCATCCTTCTCATGTATGCAATGTAGATGGAATATTACACTTCACCAAAAAAGGGGATTTTTGTGGCTGGGCTGGGGGATGCTTTGATTGATCATACAGAAAAGTCCTGTGCCTAATTAGCCTTTGTGGATACACATTAACATCACTGGTCCTTCAAATATAGATTATTTCAAGTTGGATAATCAGACACTGCAGTTATTTCTGCCATCAAATTAGATTTTCTGCAGGAAGTCTCTACTTTTTCAAAGTGAATGTATTGATTGTAAGTGTGAGAGTAATAACCCAGGAGATGCAAGCTTTCTGATTATTTTGGGAATGACTTGCAATGTGCACCATGCTGAAGCAAAGACTTCCCTATTGTGCTTTCACAATCTGCTTCCATCATGCCCTATGGGAGCCAAGGATTATTCAGTCATAAAGCTCTGTCAGGCTTTGGCTTTCCTGCTGGGCTTACCAACAAGCAAACCAATTAGTTAAATCAGTGGCTGACTTGGCTGCTGGGGGATGGAAAGTTGTTCAGTATGAACTGGAGTTAAGCATCAACATGAGTTGGAACTGATGATGGACCACAAGGCAAATAGTATATTACCCTCAGTTATTGTGGGATAACCAGCCTCATATAACCAACATACTTAAGTTTAGTTAATGCATGGAGGGATTACTACCATAGAGTAAGATGCCCTGCCAGGCTTAGCTATGCACACTTCCCTTACCTTGGGAGGAAATAGGTAATCAGGCTTATTGTCTCCCTCAGTCTACCTGAGAAGCTCAGTGTGTGAAGATGCTATGCTGGTTGCTCCAGGACATACCACATGGCTCTCACAAGCCACTCTTGAGTTCCTTTACCAATAATTTAGGAACTTTTACAACTGTAACTAAGTCAATCAAACTAAGCAGCCAATCAAAACAAGTCAGAATTTTGCTGAATATGTCCGGTTTGTGACCAAGGGAGTGAAAATTGGTACATTTGGTGATTTCCTTTACCCATTTAAAAATAACAAAAATTGAGCACAGGGGTGACCAACCTTTTTGGGCTTATGGACATGTTTATAAACTGGAGAAAGTGGCACAGAGAGAGAGGTCAACTTGACCCAGCAAGACCCCCACCCCCACCCACCCCACACATACACAAACAAAACACACTGCAACCAACCACACTCTGGGCCCTATGGTATCTCGTAGCACCAGCAAAAATAAAATGCCTGCTTACGTGATGCTGACAAGAAGCTTTGCTCATATGCGATGTAAAAGAATGAAACTTTACTGTCTCCCTTTTGCTCTTCTCTCTCTTCCCACTTCTCTTTTCCCTCAACCCCATATTGCCTATAACAGTAATGTCTTACTCTGAATATGACTGACTTGTTTGACTGATTCTTTGACTTGAAAACAGAGATTCTGTATGTTCTACTGTCACTCAAGAAAATCTTTTAATAAAAATATATTTTCTAAAAGAAACCTGGGCCTTGATCATTGGCACTTCATGTTTATCTCTGTACCATAAAAAGTTTCAGCTGCCAATCCCTGTATATCAAACGGCTGCTAAAGGCACAACTTCAGAGGCCAGGTGGGCAGCTGGCAATATTGTTAGCTACACAGTGATAATTTAGAGTAGATTTAAATTATCGGTCCCTTTCTCATCCTTCCTCCCTTTTTCTTATGTGTGATTTCACACATAACAAATGGAATAATCAGCCCTCCCACTCATTTTCTGCTACAGTTTCATGCCTGAAAGAATATGAGTCATCATTAGTTGACCTTTTAAAAGCAGCACAAAGGAAGCCACAGGTCACATAAAATCATTGTACATGGACAAGTGACCTAGTTTGGATACCACCCACAAGCGATATGGAAAGTTTTCCTAATAAACACCCCCCCCCCATCTGCATTTGAGGAGATAAAATACTGAGTTGGGTAAAATCAGAGGGAGTGAAATGTGAGCAGTAGATCTTATTCACAAGAGACCAGGTGTGGCATTGTGCTCTCATTCTTAATGTTTTAAAACAGCTCTCATTCTTAATGTTTTAAAACAGCATAAACAGCACAAATGAATATGGCAGGTGTTTTTTTTCCAGTAATGGGATATGGTTTTTGAAAAACAACCATCACAACTATGCTTGTTGGAGGTAAAACATAAAGTACAACATCACTGAAGATGAATATGATCACTGGTGGAGGAAGGGGTGTGGGGTGTGGGGGGTCTGCCCTGGGTATCATCCCTTGGGTGGTTGACATTGCTGCAGCGCCCCCCTGGGATGCTCGCTGCAACATCCCCATGGGTGGCTCGCCCCGCCCCCTGGGTGCACAGCATGTGTGCCACACCAGGTACCGGAGCATCTAGCTCTGCCTCTGAATATGATGATGGTTTTATTATTATCCTTGTTTTTAATGTTCATTGTTGTAAGTTGCTTAGAGTTTCTCTGTTCCAAAAAATAGGCATCCTCATTCTCATATGGTGTTGGACTGGCATGTATGAACATCATCCTCATCATCTTATTATGTGTACAACCACCACCCTCATCTGACTGGGTTTCCCCAGTCACTCTGGGCAGCTTCCAACATATATAAACCATAAAACATTACACATTAAAAGACTTCTCTTTTGGATAATCCCATCTTCAGTCTGAAGTCCCACTAAATAGTGGAGATGGTTCCATTTGGGGCCAATGCGCCAGTCCCCTATAAAGTACTCTGTCCTCAGCCTCCCTATCTTCTTACTTACAATGAGTTCCAGACTAGTCTCAATGCAATTTACATAAAAAAAAACAATTTAAAATATCTTTTAAAACAATACAACTAAAGCAAAACAACAATAGAATACAGAATGAGGCTGAGATATTTTCACCTAAGTGGAAAAGCTTAGCAATACAGAAACGTCTTCAATTGTTTCCAGAAACTATGAACAGTTGGTGCCTGGTTTAGCCCAAAGGGGGTACTCTTCTACCGAAAGGGGCTACTATACTGAAAGCCCTACTCTGAGTTCCTGTGGAACAGGCTTCTAGTATTTTAGGGATTTAAGGGAGAAACTCTCCTATTGAAAGAAAAGGGGAGCAAGAAGATGAAGAAGAGATTTCTTTCTCAAGCCACACTTTTGTTTAACCACAGAGCAAGTACATAAGAATTGCCTCGTTAGGTCAGACCAGCATACTAATCCCACAGCTCTCAGCAAAATGTTTGCACACTCATCAGAAAGGCATAAAATATTACTATGCACATCTTCTCGGAAATGAAACCCATTGAGTTCAAAGGGCTTATTCCCAGGGAAGTGCACACACAATTGGAGACTAAGTCCACTGGTGCTGCTGCGCTCTTACAGGCCATTTTAAAGGGGTGGGATGTGAAACTGACAAACCTTTTCCAGGGCCTTGACATTTTGGCCAGAAATAAGACAGCAGGAAGGTGGTGAAGGATATGCTCGCGGAAAAGGAAGACCTGTTAAGGATCAAAAATTCACTTCCATATAGGGCTAGGTATAAAACATTGTTCCCAAATGTGTGCAGTTCAATTAAAAAAATAGTGGAAGCCAAAAATGTGATTGAAATAGAATGCATCTGATCCCCGGCTACACAAAAATCACAAACCAGTAAAAATGTGATTGTCTTCCTTTATAGGCATAAATCATATTGTTATAGGTTTGTTGAAGGAGATCCCCAACCCCAACCCAATAAATTGGTGGATGTTAGAATCTAGCTAATATTTAGGATAGGATAGGAAAATGCATGCTACGGAACTGTGCCAGACAATGAATCCTTGGGCTGGCTTCTGAAAACCAGCCTGGATCGGCTGGTTGAACACTAGCAATTATGAAAAAATGGCCAGGCATTTATTTACACATCCAATAAAGTTCTCGGGCCTGTGCAAAACAGGGGTTGCCAAGGTGATGGAGAGGAAGCTTGGGCTTTTGCAAGAGAGGTGTGCTGTGGGGAAAGGAGAACAAAGTGCAGACATCTGAACTGCTGGGCAGGCCAGAACCACCTTGGTACTGGCTGGAGGAGGCTGCACTAAGAGACAGGAGCCATGACTGACCACTGATTTGGGCCCAACCTTGCTGAAGCTATGAGCGGGGCAATGAGAGATAGGCTTAGGGTATAATGTTCTGCACCCCCTCCATTGAATCCCCCTCCATGTATAAATATGTATGCAATAAACCATATTTCTTAAAGACATTAGCCTCCACTGTTCCTTGATCTTCCCAGTGGAAACACAACCCTGGAGAAGTGCTTGGAACCTCTGGAAGAATCACCACTTGTGAAGACTGAGGTGGCATGATGTAACCATATTTAAACATCTGATCCAGCTGCATTGAAAACAGCATTTCTGTCTTTTGTATGTCTGTACTTAAAGTGGAAAGAAGGCTGAAAAGAACACGGGAGAAACTAAACCTTTCAGGGAGAAATAAAGCAGTGGAGAGGTGTGTTGCCTAAGCTCAAGTCCTAGCAGGGTGTTTTTTTCCAACCAAAACCCACTGGAAATCAGTTCCGACACCTCTCAGGTGGTCACCATGGCCATTCTAAGAGATTGGGGGAGGTGTTCATGGTGAGTTCCAGCACCTCTTTTTTCTAGAAAAATAGCACTGTGTCCTAGCAAGATCACTCAGGATAGCTGCCTAAGCATAACAGTTGACACTGATGAAGTTAACCGTCTGCTTAAGAGCTTTGCTAAACAGGAGTTGGCTCCAGCAAGTTATTCTTAAAAGCTTTCCTGCCTCAGGGCTTTGGAGAGCTCTCGCTGAAAATGGGGACAGATTTGCATTTCTGCCTTTTCCATATTCCCCCAGAACGTAATAGGTTTTACTTCTAAACGTCCCCAGAATGTTACACTCTCTTCTCAGCTTCCCCCACCTACCCAGAATATTTTCTTTCAAATGGCCTTTCAGAAACAAGGAAATGGAAATGGAAAAAGTATTAGAAATAGGAAAAATATGTATCATGCCATGTGTTGGGCATTAGTGAAAGAGAAAGGATACCACCTGGGAGAGAGAGAGAGTACTTGGAAAAGCATGTACTCTTATTAATTCTTACTTTTAAACTTGAAACACTTGTGACAGTTCTAGCTGAAGTTGCCGGGAAATGTCTGTTCTGAAGCCCTGTTCTCTCAGTTACTTATAACTTTTGAAGCTTTTACGTTTCTTCTACAGTCTATGCTCTAACAAAAGTTTTCCTTTACTGAGCAAAAAATAAAATAAAATATGGGTGTTAGAAGTCAGGAATAGAAACATATCTTTTCAGATATGAATGTCAGAGCCATCTAAAGAGGATTCTTTAAAAGACTCAATTCCTTAAGATTGCCATGTGAAATGAAATAGTGGCAAGTGTAATATGACATAATCCAAAATGTATGTCATACTTTTTATTTTAACCTCCTCTTTTTATACTTCTCTCCTTTGTCACTTTCGGCTTTGCTAAATACTCAATGCCTCATTTCTCACATTTTTTTTTACCCTGTCACCCATTGTTGCATGCCATACTTTATGGATGGTCCCCATGGAACAATATAGGGAAGGGCTGTAGCTAAGTGGCAGAGCTCCTGTTTTGTATTCAGAAGGTCCCAGGTACAATTGCCAGCATCTCCAGCTAAGGCAGGAAATGCCCTCTGCCTGAAACCCTGGACAGCCACTGCCAGTTAGCGTAGACAGATAGGACAATGGTCTGAAGGAGCTTCCTGTGCTCCTACCTACTTTACAAGACTGTTCTGAGGATTAAGTGGCATGATTCAAATCCTGGTGTGTAACTTTAAGTTAAACAAAGGAAGGGTAGAATCGAAATGTGAAGAAAAATTATAAGTGGAGGAAAAATGCAGCTTGAACAAGTATTCAGCAAACAGATCCGTTTTGCTTTCAATTGTGTTCAGGTTCTCAGTGAAGTTCTAATAATGTTTTCCATTGTTTTTAAAGTAAGTAATGCCATGTAACAAGGGCGTAAATAACCACAAAGAGTGTCAGGGAACCGTCAGATACCAGCGGGGTGGTGCAGGAGCTGTCAAAGGACACAGAGCCCCAGCACCGCGAGGAGAGTGGGACAGCATCCGGCAGGAACGAAAGGCAGGAGGGAAGCCTGGAAGGGAGAGGGCTGGGGGATGTTCCAGAGCCCAGACACTCATCCAGCCAGACTAGCAAGGAGGGAGCAACAACGTTTCCATCGCCCCACTTACGTAGAGGGGTGAAACGCAAGGAGGGAAGGAGGAGACTGGGGGTGCACAAGTTCCATTGCTGGGGCGCTCCAGGAAAGCGCCACTTCCGGAATCTGAGAGTGACTAAGATGGACATGAACTTTTGAGCTCTGCACTGTAAATACTTGCACAATAAACCTGTAAACAGACGGACCGGAGTCCAGCGTGTTTACTTGTGAGAAACCACTACAGAAACCTCACAAGGAGTCTTACACTGAGACAAAAGTTCTTAGGTGAATAATTCTCTCTTCCTGCAGAGCTCCATCTAAAACAGGGGTCCCCAAACTAAGGCACGGGGTCCGGGTGCGGCCCAATCGCCTTCTAAATCCGGCCCGCAGACGGTCCAGGAATCAGCGTGTTTTTACATGAGTAGAATGTGTCCTTTTATTTAACATGCATCTCTGGGTTATTTGTGGAGCCTGTCTGGTGTTTTTACATGAGTAGACTGTGTGCTTTTATCTAAAATGTATCTCTGGGTTATTTGTGGGGCATAGGAATTTGTTCATATTTTTTTTCAAAATATAGTCCGGCCCCCCAAAAGGTCTGAGGGACAGTGGACCGGCCCCCTGCTGAAAAAGTTTGCTGACCCCTGATCTAAAAGCTTCCCCAGCTATTTCTTGCTTGGCTTCCAGTACTGATTTGCACCAAAAAAAAGTACAGAATACTTACAGATGGAAAACCCTATAGTGTCTTTGGCCTGTGAAACACTTCAAATAATTTGAGGGGTGTGGGTGGGAAATAAATAGTGATGCACAATATGGTGTTTGGAATGATCAGCTGGAATACAAGACACATGAAATTAGTGATGCTTTCCCTAGCAATACTTTGGGACCAACTTCATCAAAGCATTCTGCTTCCTATAGAAACTTTTAAACAGCCTGAAGGCATTCTTTGACCAGCTGTACATTACATCAGTAAAACATCAAGAGGAAAGAGATTCCCCCAACAGAAGCACCTGCAGGATGAGCTCTCTCCTGCTGCTTCTCCTTTGCAGATTTCTTCAATGCAACCATGCGCCATCACAGCCTCATCAATTCCATTCACAATAGACAGCTGGCGCCTGGTAAATGAAACACTCCACTTGTTTATGTTGTCAATTGTTTAAAGGAAAGGCCAGCTGAAGAGGTTTCTCCATATTTGAAAATGTTTAATTGCACTTTGCATCTGCACATCCTTCCTAAATATACTACTTCCCCGTGAAATAAGAAGTGGGTGGGGGTGTTGCTTTGCATTTTCCAGAAGAGAGATGAATCGCCTTGCCTAATCAGAGGCTTAGAAAAAGGAGTGTGTGATTATTGCAAGAATCTACTTGATTAAGACAACACTTGTGTGGAGAGCTGATATAGCATAGAGGCTAAGAGAATACGGTACAGTAATCCCTGGACTGAATATTGCCTGCACCATGAACTGAATCTGCAGGCCTTAGGCAAGGCACTCTCTCTGAGTCTCCTTTTCCCCATCATCAATATGGGAGATGGACCTTTCTGGGCTGATTGCAACTAGATTATGTATTTGAAGTGATCTGACACTTGAAAGTGCCATGCAAATAAGACCTGAAAATGTTAAAGATTATTATGATACCAGCAGCGGCGGAGCTAGCCGCTCAGGCTCCCAGAGCAGCACACATGCATGTTTGCAGTGTGGCGATCGGCACCCAGAGGGGCAATCAGCATGGCAATCGGTGCCCATTAGGGGCAATCGATGCAGCAATCGTTGTCCAGGGGGGTGATTGGTGCGGCGATTGGCACCCGGGGGTGGTGCGGCAATCCGCCCAGGGGGGATTTTGTCACACACACACACCCTCAGGGATGAAACCCAGGATGGACCGCCTCCACCCACCCCCTTTTTACACCCCTGGATACCAACCACATAACAGAAGAAACAACAGAACATGAAGGTGAATTCAGATGCAAATTTCAGCAAAAGAAGAATCTTTATGGAAAGGCAGTGTTATTTGGGCCTTTGTGGGGGCATTGCTTCTGTGGGGAATCTAAGAATGGTGTGAGGTGAAATGTTTTTATAACATGGTATAAAAATAAAATTGAAAAGGGTTATGGAGGTAACACTGGCCCTGCTTGGTTGTTCTTTGCTCCCATGTTGAGCAGCACAAGACCAAGGATCAGGGCTGGGTAGGGCAGGCCTGTCCCTGACATGGTGCAGTGCAAATGTCCTTTATTCATTCAGTTGTATGCATGAAGACTTTCCCAGGAGCTGCAAGCCATCACATATAGAACTACTATATGACTGAAAGGCCCCTCACTACAGCTGTTTGCACTGCGTATGTGCAAACATGTACCAGTGGAGCTGTGGAAAATGTTGAGAGAATGACACTTGGTCCAGCCCAACTCCTTGCTCAAACTATTTTGTTTATCCAACAAAGTAACTTGAAACGGAGGCAAAACACATGCTATCAAGTAGTGATATGCCGAAGTTAGGAACCCTACTTTATTAACATCTGCCATGACCACTTTTAGTCTAGTTTACACCCTAAGTTCCTTAATACCATAAGCAATTCTTTTCTTTCTTTCTTTTTTTAAAAAAGGTATGATTTTATTGCTTTCTTGTTTCCTGCTCTGGGCTTCTTTGGAGGAAGGGTGGGTTCAAAATCTAATACATTATATTGTTTTGCATTGTCCCATGAATTTGCGTAATAAGCTCAGCATAGTGTGAATTATGTTGTACCTTGATGGACTGATTCCGGAAGCATCTTACATGCACCGGGCAAATAATATTGTGCCTCGTTCTGAAGAGGCACTCTACGCTTGGTTTAGATATGCTACAGGAAGAGAAGTATGAAAAATGGCTCTAACTGAATTTGCATAAATGGCCAATCTCATCGTGGCAGGGTTATGATCTCCAAGTCATGTCTTCCCCTTCCATCAAGTATTGCTACTCTGAGCTCTCTGTCATAGCTGAAGTGAAAAGTGGAGCTGGGGAAAAAAAGGCAAGATTGGAACAATTTGTGTGTCTGCTATTAAGCCCAACACAAAAGAGAATCTTCTGAGTGACAAAAAGCAAGAAAATGTAATGGAATTATGTGCCCTGAGAGCAAACCCAGTCAATGATTTTTTAGCTTTTCACTATTTAGTTGAAGAGGTTTGTTGGGGGTTTTTTTGTTTTTTTTTTTGGAGGGGGGGAGAAACCTCAGACTTACAGAGGGCTTGAATACTGAATAAATTCTTGAATGACATCTTAGACTCTTTTACAGGCCGCTTTTGTAACTGCATTTGCCAAATAAACAAAATACCTGTGGGTTTTCCCCTAACCTAAATGAATCTACGTACTAGTATCTTGTTGCATCAGCTACATAAAGTTTATTGACTCGTTTATTGATAAAAATGAACTAATTCTAATTAACAAAAGAGTTATAGCAGTGTATTTGCAATTAATGCAATATACATTATACATTAGGATTCTAGTTTTATCTTGTAGAAATTTCTTATAATAGGGTACTTAATACTGTGTTGATGTAAACTGTTGCTAGAAATCTATTGTATATAAATACTACAGAGCAGACTTTGAAAGGGAAAAGAATGTATAGATGTCTATAAAGACCTTACTGCAGAGACAGGGAACCTGTGGCCCTCCACATGCTGTTGGACTACAACGCCAATCATTCCTGACCATTGGCCATGTTGGCTGTGGCTGATGGGAGTTGGAGTTTGCAACATCTGGAGAGTCACAGGTTTCTCCGTCCCTGCCTTACTGAATGTATGTGTACTGTATACAATATAGGCAACACTCAGTATACATGGGGGTTACATTCTTAGGACAGCACATAAAGCCAACACCGGGTAGAGTCGAAACACTTTGGGTGAAATAGAGGCTGAAATTTCAGAAGTCTTTTTTTCCCTGGACATCTGCCCCCTTTCTTATTTTATTTAATTTTTAATTGCCAAACATATATAGCTGAATTGTGCTAGGCTCAGCCCAGCAGCTGTATCCATGGAAATGAAGTATCCATGTAAATGTCATGGAGGAGGGTTTTGCTTGCTGCCGTGAGGGACGTCTGTCTGCACCTTTTAAAAAAAAACAAGAAGACATACAAGCACACAGGGATCTTGTTGGACGAGAGAAAGTATGGTGGGGACATCTTGGGTGCTTCTGCCCATGTAAAGAATTTTTGTCTGGGTTAAGAAACCTGAACGGATAACTCTAAAACTATCTCAGGTATCTAAAATGTGTCTGCTAGAAATCAAGAAGGAAAAGCATGGTGACATATAAATAATGTGAATCTCATCTCTAAATGGCGTCAGTGTTGGTATCCGTCTGTTTCAAGAAAATGGAGTGTGCCTCCAGGGGTGAAGTCAAACAGCTATGTTAGCAGCATCAAAGTGACTTCTCTGGGGCACAAGCCTGGGCAATGTGTATGGAGGTCCTGGGCTGCCCAGATGACAAGAACCCTCTCTTAGCCTCACTTTCATTCATTCATTCATTCATTTATTCATTCAACAGATTTCTAGAAAGTTATTACTCTCCCCCATAGTCCTAATATGAATATGGGGAGGGGGGTTAGTGTATTATGTTCTATATAGATTGATTTTCCTACTACTCAGCAGTGCATTTTCCACCTGTGTTCTCCCTATAAATGTGCTTCTTTGAACACAATCAAGCTGTTGTTTGTTTTTTCATGGATTTGAACAATGTTCCCCATGTATCTTGTTAAACAAGAATGCACAGCTACAAGCATTTACCCTGCAGGAGAGCAGAGGAAAATAAATATGATAGATATCTAGGTGCTCAGCAAGGCATACTCCTACAAAGTTTTCCCTAACCGTGTAAATGTGCATAACACTATGCTCAAATTCTTTACGCCCTTAAAGAGCCAGAGAGACATTACCAACCTACAAGTCATTAATATATGAAACCTAAAAGAAATAGCCATGCTCTCAGAACTGTGGAAAATTGAAACAACAGGGCTTGGGCTGATCATTTGGCTGTAAATAAACACTGAAAGGCCTTGACCAAAGATGAATGACCCATTCAGACATTAGCAATGCAGCCTATAACAGTGAATGCCATCTTTATGGAAGTGTGTTCTCCCTGTGTCGTGCATATGAGTACATACATATATATGGAACAGAAATATCCATCTTGCGTGCAAACATGGGTGAGCAAAGAGCAAAGCATACCACAATCTTTTCGCAGATGATGCCAGAGCAGCTGCAGTGGCAGAGTCTGTATTCAAGCCTGGGTTTTATTAGAATTTTTCACACAAGGCCCCACCCCCATGTGTTGAAAGCAGGTTTGAGGGAATCAGAATGTGTCAGAAATGTTCCATTCATGTACCGATGTAAGTGTATGGTGGCCCTTTGTGTGATGAGGGACTATGGCTCAATCCCCTGTGTGGAGGATCAACACAAGAGCACATTGGTATGTACCAGTAAATAGAATTTCTTTTGCATGTACTTTGAACATGCGGACATTGGGAGCATAGCAATTGGGGCCTGAAGAGGCCACCTCATTCTGTCAAACGGTAGGGCTGGTCCTTGAAAAGACCTTTTCAGAAGAGGCTGGTTATCAGTAGAAATGAAACATATATGTACACACAAGCATCGATTGCCCGTAGCATACAGTTAATAACTTGGGGTTTAAGGACATTGAAGAGTTGGAGTCAGGTTCAAAACGAACCATGTATGAAAATCTATCAAGCTCCACAGTCTCCTCACGCCTCAGCTACTTAATAAAAGGCATGCAATCAAGCCACCATTCTGAACTGAATGCCTCTAACTTATTAATTCCTCACCGACAAGATAAGGAGAAAGAAAACCTCTGAAGCATGTAAATTCCATTGTCTTAAAGCACAATCACTTTAACCCTCTGTAGTCTTGCCAGATCTTTGAAGTATGTTCTGTCAGCCCCTGAATGTTAAACAGGAGTTTTATTTCCTGGCTTCTGATGGTTATCTTAGTATACTTGTTCTGAAGTTAAGAAAACAAAACAGGGAGAGAGGGAATAGAGGGGGGAAAAGGTTTATGGGAGGACAAAGATTTAAAGCTGACTGGGCAACAAGGAATGGCATTTGCCCCCAAAGCTAGGGTTATAACAAAATATATTGTCACTAAAACAAAACAAAAAACACTATTGGCAATTTTTGTTGAGAAGATAGGTTTTCTTTCTACTATTATTGTATTTGTATATTAATACAGAGATATTTCCCAGGTCAAATGGTTTGTTGGAGGCCTGGATATCTAAATGAAACATCCTTGTAACTGATTGCTACGATTTCACAGCTGTAAAATTTGGGCCTACAGAAAAAGGAGACTGCTGAAATGGTCAATCTAGTTTGCAAATCAGTTAAGTAGCTGCAAGCTTGGACCATAGCCTTGACATATAGAAACAAGATAGCTAGTGATGTGTCTGGAAGGTGAGCTGAAGGGGGCATGGCTTCACTCCCCTTTCCTTGACTGGAGGTGATGTCATCAAGGTATGTATCCAAAACAGAACATTTAATTTGAGGACTAGAGACAAAGAGGTCTGACTCACTGTCTCTGCTGAATCCAGTAATATGGCACTTGAGAACCACCTGGAAACCTAATGGGGGAGCAGGATCTATGGGAAAAATAATGTTGTGAACCTTTCATTTTATGATCAGCCTTACATCGCCCCAAAATGCCAGCAGGCTCGTGACTTTTGTTCCATGGAAACCAAATGCCCAAGGTATGCACTGGAACCCCTGAGTTCTCTTACCATTCACAGATTGCTATGTGTGTCAAGTTATGATCCTTAGCCAAACCATGAGAATAATCCTGGTTCGAATGTAAACAGGTACTTCAACCCAGTTAACAAAGCTGCATTCACTCATTTTCTCCCTTGTTAGATGCAGATACAATAAAGTTCTCTGTGTGTGGTTTTCTTCTCTGATGTATGGCCAGGGTCATGTGTGTAGAGACATAATCTTGGCTATTAACCACCAGAAAGATGAAATGGGCTGCAGTTTCCACCATTCTACTATCCTGTGGAACAACTGACTATTAGGGTTTAGCCATTTGAAAAAGGAGTCTGTGGGAACTACTCTGGATCTGGGTGACATAACTCTCCTCTTCAGTAGAAAACATAAATCTGGGGCAAGATCACACCAGTATTATTACATTATCTAATATAGCAGAGAATTCCCTAAATACTGATTTATTGCAGGACTAAGTAAGATTAAGTTAGTGGAGCCGAGTTCAACTTTGTTCCAAGGGGACAGATGAGGAGACTTCAGTAAATCCAAAAGGTATTTTGATCAAGCTAAAAAATTCAAGAGCAGGTTCAAGAAGAAATATGACATTTCCTTTCCCGACTGAAACAACAGGGTTGTAGGGGGTTTTTTTTGCCATAAAACTCCCAGGGAGCCCACCAGAGTTCAGAGGACTACATGACTGCGATACACCGTCCAACCTCACATGCCTTTATGGTGTTCATTCATTAGTGTATGTGTGGCTTCAGTTCCTGCTTCTGCAGAGAGACTCTCAGCAGGGGCGAGAGAAAATTAATTTCCCAGAGTATTTGCAATGGCATGCAACCACACAGCCAACTTTTCAAGTGCAGGCTGACCGTGTTCAAAGAGCCCTAACTGTTTGCAGGGAATTGAATTCCAAATGATTAACTCCTACAAAGGCCATATTTTTTCTCCTGCTATACAGTGCTCACAGGATAGAACTATTTATGAACAGCAAGTCTGAAAGCAGGCCTCTGTGGCGCAATCTAGTGCTCTATCATAGGTACACAGTGGTTATAGTCTTGGGCAGTACAATTAAAAGCAGAGGGAAACTGTCTAAGCAAGGACAACTAGAAGCCCATCACAGCAGTGGCATACTTTGGACTCTCAACCTTTAGTGGTGTCCTATGTGATGCTACAGCATTGTTTTGGCACCCCCTGGGCAGCACCCAGGGCAACTGCACCAGTCATGCTACCCTAAAACAGTCTCTGATCATGAAGATGCATACATAAACAAGGAACACACCAATTAGAGTTATAAAGCTCTTGACAAATCTGTGGTTCACACTGTTCTAGCATTGGGTTGGTCCTGCAGTGGATGCAATTTACCTAAAAGTCCCATTTACATAATTCAGGTAGTCATGAGATGGGATTTTAATCCAGATTTTGAATATTCTGTGCCTGGGAGGACCACATTACTGACTCATAACATCGCCTGCATTCTTTTCTGAATAGGATATATTGCTTTTTGTCAAAGACATTGGCTACCCTTAATCATGGCACTCAGTACTAATTTAAAGAAAGCCGATCATTTTGATAATCAGTATTGGGATTGAATTGAATTGGAGTTGGCTCAAATGAAAGGAGATAGCCAATAGCATTACCCAAAGCTATTAGTTAGTTGTTGACAACCCAAAGAGCTAAACACTGGGGACTCTTTACATTTGCTTGAAAGTGTGGAGTCTTAACTGATTATGTGTTCCAGGTGTTTATATCCATAAAAGTACAAGATTCAAAAGAGACATTGAGATGGAGAAGTTAAACGATTCTCTCCCTAACATCTTAAAAATAGTCTATTGACAAGTTAAATGCTGGAATCAAACATCTGATCTTCAGAGTGACAGAGCTTAGTTTTCTCCCTCTCACTTATATGACATACCATTTTTAATAAGGGGGGAAAATGAGACAAATTGCTTGACTACAAAATCACCAGCTATTTCCAGCTAGCTGAAGCTGAGATTGGGGTTAGCAATAAGTGGAAATCTAACCATTTCTGGATTTTGAATTCCTGTCTAATTGAAAACTTGGAAAATAAAAGAACAGAAACTTACTGAAGTTTTGTGGAGGGTGTGCTTTCAAAAGATATGTCGAAGTGGAGAGGAAATAGCTATAAAACCTTGTCAGTTGCAAGGAAAAAATAAGAAAGAATAACTCTGGTGTGCTGGCAGGTAGAAGCCATATACAGGTTTATTTTTTATCACGCTCCTTTACAGTATGAGTTAAGAAATGATAAGGCTATACGATAATTAGTTGAACAATCACCTACCCTTTTATTCATTCATTTCCTGCATTTAAATATATGTGAATATTATCAAAACCTCGGTGCAGCTGCCTCTTTCAGATTCTGAAGGAAGACTAAGATTATCTACAATTTATTCAGCATAAACTACCTTTTTTTTTAGAAGAACAGCTGATCTTGGATTGTGCTGATTATTTTGATCCATTCCACTGGATGGCAGATAGACTTGCACCAGGGAATGGATGAATGTGTGTGAAACCCTGTTGTTTCTCCTGTGCCGTGCCCCTGGGGTCAAACTGCAGGAGATGAGGCTAGGGATTCGGAGTGGGAAAATGAATTGTCCTCAGAGACAGTCCAACATGGATGTACTGAATCAGAGGCTCTGTGCAAGAGCAACCTGTTGGGTCAGTGCCTGTCCAGCCTGAGGAGGCTGCATTGTCCTCATTTATTCTGAAGACTCCAGCTCAGAAGTCCTAGTGGGACAGTGTTCTCCACTCTGTTGGTGGAAATAGGATGATCAAGCCTGTTAACACCAATATATGGATTGCACTAGTTGTCAGTACATTTCTTAGCCCAGTTTAAGGTGTTGCTGTTTAACCTGTTGTTGTTTAGTCGTGTCTGACTCTTCATGACCTCATGGACCAGAGCACACCAGGCACTCCTGTTTTCCACTGCCTCCCGCAGTTTGGCCAGACTCATGTTGGTAGCTTCGAGAACACTGTCCAGCTATCTCATCCTCTGTCGTCCCCTTCTCCTTGTGCCCTCCATCTTTCCCAACACCAGGGTCTTTTCCAGGAAGTCTTCTCTTCTCATGAGGTGGCCAAAGTATTGGAACCTCAACTTCAGGATCTGTCCTTCCAGTGAGCACTCAGGGCTGATTTCCTTAAGAATGGATAGGTTTGATCTTCTTGCAGTCCATGGGACTCTCAAGAGTCTCCTCCAGCACCATAATTCAAAAGCATCAATTTTTTGGCGATCAGTCTTCTTTATGGTCCAGCTCTCACTTCCATACACCACTACTGGGAAAACCATAGCTTTAACTATACAGACCTTTGTCGGCAAGGTGATGTCTCTGCTTTTTAAGATGCTGTCTAGGTTTGTCATTGCTTTCCTCCCAAGAAGCAGGCGTCTTCTAATTTTGTGACTGCAGTGATCATGGAACCCAAGAAAGTAAAATCTCTCACTGCCTCCATTTCTTCCCCTTCTATTTGCCAGGAGATGATGGGACCAGTAGCCATGATCATAGTTTTTTTTCATGTTGTGCTTCAGACCATATTTTGCGCTCTCCTCTTTCACCCTCATTAAAAGGTTCTTTAATTCCTCCTCACTTTTTGCCATCAAGGTTGTGTCATCAGCATATCTGAGGTTGTTGATATTTCTTCCGGCAATCTTAATTCTGGCTTGGGATTCATCCAGTCCAGCCTTTCGCATGATGAATTCTGCATATAAGTTAAATAAGCAGGGAAACAATATACAGCCTTGTTGTACTCCTTTCCCAATTTTGAACCAATCATTTATTCCATATCCAGTTCTAACTGTAGCTTCTTGTCCCACATAGAGATTTCTCAGGAGACAGATGAGGTGATCAGGCACTCCCATTTCTTTAAGAACTTGCCATAGTTTGCTGCGGTCCACACAGTCAAATGCTTTTGTGTAGTCAATGAAGCAGAAGTAGATGTTTTTCTGGAACTCTCTAGCTTTCTCCATAATCCAGCGCATGTTTGCAATTTGGTCTCTGAAGCCCTAAACAGTTTGGAACCAGGTTATCTGAGGAATCATCTTCACCTGTCCCAGACTGCCTATGCTTATGAAGATCATGTTCAGAGGCTCTCCTTTCGTACCCAAAGGTATGATCTGTCAATGTTACACAAAGTGGCAGTGGTCCCACAATTAAGGAATTCCCTCTGGAGGGCAATGTGGCGGATGGCTTGAAGCAGATACTGCAGGCTCATTCAATTTAGAAGGCCTTTGAGTAAAAATGCTGTGGTCCTAAATAATTTTAACTGGCTGAAGGATTTTTAAGGTTTGCTGCATTCAAATTAGTTTTGCTATGCTGGTTTGTTAGGTTCTTTGTTATGGCCACTGTTAGGACATTGCTTTTAAAAAATAAATAATGTTTATGTCAGCTTTGTAATTAGCCTGTTGATATTGTGGTTTTTGTATTGTACTGAAGCTCCCATGTAAGGAAGGAAAACTTCACATTTAAAAACAAAACCATCAGTTATAATTTTGTTTTCATATCAAAACCAAAATGGCTTTTAGAATACAAATGAATAAATGAAAGTGTGTGGGTGGACCACATAATAGCTGAAACAACACGTTAGGCAAACAAGCGCATTAGAAACTATGTGAACTTCTAGTAACTTGAACAGCCCTTCCCTGCTTATTGGCTGATTTTAACTCAGTGCTCCTGCTGTGCATTTATATTTTGCTGCTTCTTTAAAGGTAACAGTTCATCATTCATAGTAGTTTCCCACCTGGAGAAAATAACAGCTGTGTGGAGGAGTGTAAGTGGGGTAGAGTTACAAGCCTTCTCCCTCATACCGTGGTACCAATCCTGATACCACCCACCAAAGCTATTCTATTTGAAGTAACAACAGGACTGGGATGTGTTGATTTCTTTACACTGTGCTTCAGAGAGGCTATCAATGGCTAATAACCATGATGGTGATTTACTGCCTCCAGGCATGGAGACAGTCATGCTTTTGAGTACTAGTTGCTGGAGGCCACAGGAGGGCTCTTGTGCTCAGGTCCTACTCAGTGATTTCCCACAGGCATCTGTTTGGCCACTGTGAGAACAAGATGCTGGACTAAATGGACCATTGGTATAATCCAGAAGCCTCTTGTTATGTAGGATTTCAAGCTTTCTTGATGGTGGGTAACTACTGAAGTAGTCAGCTATACTGAATATTCCCTTTGCTTGGGACACTGTTGTTGTCCTCCCTGAGACCCTTAGTGTTTTTCAACCTGCTGTACAGTCATCTGCTGGCAACTCTCTAGCAAAGTTGCTGTCTCCCCATGGTGGGTCTCGACCTTCCATGTGAGAATAATTGACTTAGAATACCACATTTCCTTCCCATTTAATTTCTACGTTGCTGGTGCAGCCAGATATATATTTAACAAGAATGATTCTGATTTTGTTACTGTAACTATACAAGGAAGCTGGAGAGCCAGAATTGCCTAACCATAGAATACAACTAACTCCATGGAATTCAATGGAAATTATTCATATCCTGCTGGGAGAAAAGAAGGCCTTGGGATCAACCTCTGACATTGCATCTTTAAATCTTCTTGACAAGTACAATATACCCATCTGTGCTACTGTCCTGAAGATGAACCTGCTGGCATAATTGACTCTCAATCTTTTGGAAAGAGCCATCGAAAATAACTTTATCTAATGTAACTTCTTTATTACAACTGCAAAAGGCCTTGTCTTCTTTTTTCGAGGTCATGGTCAGAAAGCTCACCAAGTTGCATAGCTAAAGTGGTCTATTGAAATTCAGCACATCCACAAGCAGCATTGCACAGATCTCAACCACACTAGCCAGCCAGTGGGTTTAGAAAGGTCCACTGCTAAATTTAAAAAATAACTCTTTACACCCGATATACGGTGTTGGTTGATATTACAAACCATTGGCTATCATTGGCCATAAGAGAAGCACTTCTGGATCAGGAGAATAGTGTCTCTAGCCCATCATTCTGTTCTTGCAGTGGTCAACCAGGTTCCTATAGGAAGTCTGTAAGCAAAATCTCTGTGCAACAGCACTCTCCCCACCTGTAATTCCAAGCAACTGTTGCTCAGACATACTGCATCTGATGGTGGAGACAGAACATAGCAAATAAGTCCTGATTGCCTGGAAAGGGAAGCTGTCATATACTCTCCCTCCTATGTACCGGGTACTCCTGCCTCACAGATTTATGGAATCTATTTGTAATTGCTCTTCTCAACAACAACAACAACAACAATTTGTCTTGAATTGTGCTCCCCAGCCTAATTCTGTTCTCAGAGAGTTGTGGAGGGGGGAGCCTTTCATTAACAGTTATTCATCTTTTCAGTTCCTCCTTCAGCAACTTGATCCTTACAAGCTAAGGGGAGCCATTAGTCAGGGTTTGCTGTGGGGCCACATAGCAGAATATAGAAAAGGAAGAACCCCCACATGAAAATGGAGTAGCGCAACAGCAGAACATCTCAGCAGTCTGCACAAAAGGACATAGAAGGGCAGGCAAAGTGAAGGCTGATTAGCAAGGACAAAAACAAAAGAAAACCCCACCCTTTAGAAAATGCAATATACAGCTTCCTGGCATTTTCAACCATTTCTCTTTATCAAGACAACCTGAGCGAACAAATACAAAACCAATTTTAAAAGGATACAATTATATACTCGAAAAAGACAACACCAAAATGATTAAACCGTGTCAGACAAATTCTACCAGTTTTAGCATTGAACGTTCACACATTACATTCAGCAAGAATGCAATGTGTGTACAGAAAACAGTTGAGCTGTACACTTGTAAAGTGATGCACATGTAATTTTCAATGAATGTACAGTTTGTGCCTGTGTAAGGAGCAGCAGAGCAATACAAACGAACAAGTATACACTTGTACAAAACTAGAGGCAGCTTGTCCTTGTACTCAATATAACATGAACATTCAGAGTATATTTTACTTAAACATTTTATACTCAAACTATAATATCAATTACTCACACATTTATCATTCATGACAAAATCATATAAAAGTTATAATGGAAAGGCTTAGAACCCCTGCCTCCTTTTCATTTAATAGCCCAATCTGACTTCTTCCAGTTTTAAACTTTTCAAGACAACTTCTCTTCAGCTCCCCTAAGCAGACTGAAATATACCAATCCATATTAGTCTTTTCTTATGTTGTGAACCACCCTGCGATCTCCAGATGAAGGGTGGTTTACTCACTTTACTTACTTACTTACTTACTTACTAAATAAATAAATAAATAAAGTCATGATCTGGAAACATGCTTAATCACAAATGTGCCTAGCACAGCAAAATGTGTTCTTGTGCTAATTTCAACACATTAAAAACGGTTGCATGAATCAAGCTATGATTCTAAGTGATCGTGGTAAGGAGTAAAGACAATAATCTGAAAATCTGGTCTCGCCTAATGTGAAGGGGAGGTCAGGTTACCATAGAAAATAAGCTACGCCATTACTTTTCATAATGAAATGATTAAGCACTCTTCTGCTTCAAAATTCAACACATCTTCTATCTTCTTTATTGAAAACCCATAACTACTAGCATGATGTGGCTAATCTGTGAGCCTCTGAACCTTTCAAAAATCTCTAATTGCTACCATTTTGCACCAATCAATACGTTACAATTCCTAATAGACAGCCCTGCTAATCAGTGAAAACAATTCACACCAAGAATATATGACTGCATTCACATGTGAGTGCAAAGGTTAATTCATGCTATACAGTACTTGTATTATACTGATCTAATTATCTACTGAAGGAATCTTTTCAAGGTATGTTGTCAGTTCTGCAGACTGGGTTCAATGGAGTGAAACTCAGTTGAATGCCTTTTATCTAAAAGCAAAAGCAAAAAATAAAATAAAATGTCTTGACTTAGCTTTGTAAAGTGATTAGAAAACAAGATGAGGTTGCTTTTGTGTTGTACCATCCCCACTCTCAGGCATAGCATGTGCCAGGGCTATTGTCAGAATAAGTTTGCTTCATTTTATTTTTTATGCAAGAGGGCAGGTCTCCAGAAGGATGGCTATTATGTAGTAATGGAAATCTGAGTGAAGGGTTTTCAAGTAGCCTTTAAGAGATGGCATTCCAAAATGTAATGGCTAGAGTCATAAAGCTGAAGGCCCTGGATGCCACAGAGCCATCTCCTGCATGGAGAATATTACTGAGGGTTCTTACAAGTGCACTGGCAGAAGCAAAAGACCCAAAATTAGAACCGGTTGCTAACAATTGCTTAACTTAAGCAGGAAAGGGAGGAGGGAGGGAGGGAGGGAATGGTAAATAATATGTAAAAGGGTTTTTTTTTTAATAGTGGGAGCTAAAGACCAGAGGCAAAGCTAATGATGTTATGAAGATTCATTCACAGAAAGCCTTATGTTATTAGTGCAAAGGTTTTATGACAGAATTTTTAAGATCCACTAATTTTGCTACAGAATAATAGAAAGGGGCAACAGTTCTCATACTGCATTAGATTAGAGACATAGTTCCATTTTAGAGAGCTGAAAGTGGCATGTTAGAGCAAGGTGATACACTTACATTTCCTGAATAGCATAATTTGTCGTCAGATAGGTTTCAAGCTTCTGTAGCACCTCAAGAACCAAAATTAGCATAAAGAGAGATTAATGTGATGGGCACAAACCTGGCCTCTCCTGGGTCAACACAGGGAACTGCCTTATACTGAATCAGAATGTTGGCTCATCAAGCTCAGCATTGGCTACAGTGATTGGCAGAGACTCTCCAGGATTTCCAGAAGACATTCCCAGCTCTGCTTGGAGATGCCTGATATTCAAACTGGGATTTTCTGCATGCAAAGCAGCTGCTCTACTGTGGAACTATAGCCCTCCCCCTCCCAGACTTCTGGTACAGCTACATGGAGGAGTTCAGAAGTTTTTATTTCTGTTTTATTTTTAAATCAAACTTAAAGGTAAAGGGACCCATGACCATTAGGTCCAGTCGTGGACAACTCTGGGGTTGCGGTACTCATCTCGCTTTATTGGCCAAGGAAGCCAGTGTACAGCTTCCGGGTCATGTGGCCAGCTTCTGACAAACCAGAGCAGCGCATGGAAATGCTGCTTACCTTCCCACCAGAGCAGTACCTATTTATCTACTTGCGCTTTGATGTGCTTTCGAACTGCTAGGTTGGCAAGGAGCTGGGACCAAGCAATGGGAGCTCACCCCGTCACAGGGATTCCAACCGAGGTTTCTCATTGACAAGCCCTACACTCTGTGGTTTAACCCACAGTGCCACCCACGTCCCTCAGCTTCCTATAATTGCCTAAATCCAGCAAACTATTAGGCTTAACTATGGTTTTTTAAATCAAGCAGGCTTGAAACCTACAGATTTATATATTTTGCCAGCTGTATACACCTCTTGGTTGTAATACAACTTCAAAGTGGATTACAAAAAGAATAAAACAATATATCAGTTAAAAGCAACTATTTATAAAGCACTCAAAAATCAGTAAATTCAATGATAAACAAAAAAAAAAACAGATTGAAACACACTACAACATTCTTTATGCAGTTGGGTCGTCCCGTCCCTCCCAGCAAACTGTAGTTAGGATTAACCACAGTTTAGGATTTGGTTGTAACATGAAACTAAGGGTAAGGAATGCCTGGCTGTCTCTAAGTTGGTCTCTAAGATGCTACTGGAAGGAAATTATTATTATTATTATTATTATTATTATTATTATTATTATTATTTTATTTATTTATTTGTCCAGATATTGTTAGACTCCAAATCCAATCAGCCCTAGCCAGGATGACCAATGGCCAGAGATCTGGCAGTTTACCAGCATCTGGAGGGTCATGGGTTCTCCAACCCTCCATTAAACTTAGATAATTGGGAACAAAAGCATCTGGGTGAGGAGAGGAGAGAGGAAAGCATATGAGGATAGACTCATTCCTATCATAGTAAGCAATTATGTCTGCACATGTATGTATACATGAGGATGTTGTCCACATGTGTGAGCAGACTAGAGAGCGAGAGTCTGCTCATATATGTGGATTATATTTAATATCTCTCTTGTCATGCATGTTTTTATGAGACATATATCTATTATGAATTCTAAAAGCTCATCAAAAGCACCATTTTCTGCTAATAGGATTTTTAAAAAAAAAAATCAAGACAAGTTGAGTGCCCAAAGGTGATTGCAATGACATTACTATACATGACATGTACACCTCTCTTTCTATGCTCTGAAGTGTTTTAACAGCAAGTCTTATTTTCCCTGCAGCCAATATACTAGCAGCATTACACCGCAAGACAGCTTATAACAAGTATTTAATGGGCTCATTTCTACCAGTAGATGACACAGCAAAAAGTAGTCATAACTTATGGACTGATTTTTAAAAGCTACATTAAAACTTTGTCTAAGGCTAAACGTATTAAGTATAGGTGGCATTTCAAACCAGTGATAGAAATCAGTGACAACAGACCAGCAAGGTCTCGAGAGGATATGGGGAAGAAAAGGAACTAAAATATAGCGAAAATGCAGATGAACAGTAAGAACAGGGAAATATTAAATCACACCTAGCGAAGTAAATCAAAGCCTCTTAAATAGTAATGAAAATATATAGGAATACAATACTAAAACTTAAACAAGGTCATTTATAAGAGAATATCTGTAGCATATTTTCAACCCACTGCAGAAGGGAAAATTCATGAATAATATTAGAGGTATTTACATGATCCACTTTCCGCTAGTACAGTGTTTGCCTAATGTAATGAGATCTGGATTGCTCGAATAAAATACAAATTTCAGAGTGATATACCTGAATCTTACAGTGCACATTTTTTATTATTTAAAAGGCAAACAGGAAGCATTTTATGCATCTAATACTGAATGTTAATATTGACACTTGCCTGCATTAATATTACAGGTTATTGTGAGTGAATTAGCAAAACTTGCACATTAACAAGTTTGTAGATTACATGAGCAGCTTCAGGATAAAGACTCTGAAGGATTAGTTTCTATTCAGGGCAAGGCCTTGCCACTCTAATTTCATTTGTGAAATTCAAATCTTGTTTTGGGAAGCAGAGTGCATGGTGAGATAGCATCTGCAAAGATTTTGAGAGATGGATTTGCTTTATTCACAGAAATGCCAAGTAAAATTTATTTCCTTGAGTCCAACCCTTCCAAAGTCACATTGCTTTAGGTTTACATCTACACACTTGCTGAGAGAAAGAGAGATATAATTTTAATCTACTGCATTCCAGAACTTCTGCATCCTTTTTTTTTTTAATGGCTGGTTCTGCTGCCATGGCGACTACTTCATTTTTGTACTATCTTCAGTGCCACAATGAAGTAGATAGGGGTGGGGAGAGATACAGCTAAAATTGTTGCGCTAACATAGCTGCATGGTTGAATATTGCTCATTGTAAATATATATACATATTGAAGTGGAACATAGACATGCAAAAATGAGAATGGAAGTCTGGAAATTTGGGGAATGATCTGACTTTTCAGTTGCAACTGTTTTAAAGGAAAACTGCATTAAAACGGCATTTCTGTAGCACTGGACCACCCCTGAAGAACTCAATGATCAGTAGGGTGGAGGATGGAAAATGTTGCATCTGTCATGATGAAAAGGGGTATCTTTTTCATATGTGATGTAGGTGTAGGAAAGCCAAAATACTATGGCAAAGTGTGTCCTGCATAAAGGAGGGCACGTGTTGCGGTGCGACCGGCTATCCGACCCAGTGTTGTGGGTGGTTAATTGGAAAGATAGCCACAACCTCCCAATAGGTCAGTCCCGTGTTGCTGGGGTGTAATCTGGCCAATGGGGTGCCTCAAAGAAGCAGCAATGTGGGACCTATTTAAGCCCATGTGAGGCTACTGAACTTCCTCTTTGGGGCTTTCGCATCGGAACACCCGCCTGCCTCTCCCTATATTTAGGGCTTGTGCTTGACCTTGCTATGCCGTCGTGTGTTGCCTGCCATTGGGGCAGGTGCACGGCAGGAATTTTCCCCATTTGGCTGATTGGCTGGTGCCACTTGGGTTTCACCTGCCATGTAGCAAATCGTCACAACTTGTAAGTTGCGGATAGGCTCTGGTTCAGGTGATAGGCATGGCACGTGATGTGGCCACGCCTATGCAAATGCAGGATATTCCAGTAAAGTAATCCAGGGACTCATTGGTTTGGCGTTCCCCGAATGGGGTCCTGCCCGTGCCCGAGTCCAGAGGACATCAGGGCGGCTGATCGGTACGCCTCCCAGTAGCTGTCCTTGGTGTTCATTCTTGGCTGTCCTACGAACATGGCTCTGGCACAGGTCTGCCTGCAACGGTGCAGGGAGCTAGTGGAACCAGAAACTATGCAACCACTTTAATCAATAAAGTTGTGGCCTAAATTCTGCCAAAAAACAAACCAAATATTTGTCTCCCGTCTGAATTTATTTGAGGGTAAAAGGTCTAAACACGCAAATGGTCATAACAGTCATTAAGAAAATATTTTAGGTGGAAACAAGTATGCTTTTTTAAATTATACACGATGCAATTTAAATAATAAGGTATATTAAATACAAATATGCAGCAGCTCGTGCAAGAATTTACTTTGCTAGGAGTAGGACATGGAAGCAGAGTCAGATACCAAAAAGCCTACCAAGAATTAATTAGGAAACATTGGGAACTGTTAAGAGTCATTTAGTTAACTGAAATGTTACACCCATCCTAAACAACAAAAGAAAAAAGTAAACACTGCATTATAAAAGGAATGTTAGAAATTGTGGCAGATGCTCTAGCATTATAACCAATAAAACTAATGCAATAAACACCTGATCTGAATGCAGTCTACATATTTGGGGGGCAAGGAAGCAAAATTGCAATGTAGGGCCCAACTTCTGGCTTTCATGTGTTCATCATCTCTTCTGCACATGCAGTTTCATAAATATGGCTTATGAAAGGGCAGGGATTTATTTTAATTTTTAACAATAAATCCAGTTAACCACTGACTCCATGTTGCTCCATCTATTAAGACATTGCATTCCACATTACTGAGCTTTGTGTTTATTTTTATGCTATCTTGTTTTGTAACAAAACCTACAGTCAGCTAGGTTTATTTTTTTTTTCACCAGACACAACAGTCTCTGGGTAATTTCTTAAAAAACCCTTTAGAAACACTGCTCCAAACCTGCCAACCTTGATAATGGAAATATGGGCTATACAGTACAATACATCTTCAGAGAAAGCAACAGAGACTAGGAAAAACCTCCTGGCATAGAAAGGCGATAATGTTTTCAGTATGACTTCGGAGCAATGGGGGTCAACACATAGAGAGAAGCTGTTAGGTAGTCTTCTACTCTATCATTTGTATTGATGTTTCTCAGTAGTGTGTGGTGGCAAGATAAAATATGTTATAATATGGATTCCAGGACACAGTTACATGTTGAAATGAGAAAGCTGACAAGTATCTTGTAGTTTCTTTTGATTTTTGAGGAAACGGGAACATAAACAAAAGACAAGCCTGAAGCTGGCTTCACATGCTATCTGTTCCTGATAGGTAACTGGAGCATTTCTATAGTATTATAGTCTGTAGCAACTGCCTGTGATGAAGTTTGAAGTGCTTGTATCAGTGGTGACTATCACAAGTCATTTCTCTGTGTAAAAACTTTCTCTCTTGCACACAAATGCTCACACACACAGAAACAAAACCACTCACACGTACACTTTGGTTAATCATATCCTGGCACTGGTTAACACAGTAAAATATCATGGGTTTTATACTGGTTTACACTTGTTTTGTGCCGATTCTTTGAATTGTTATTATATTTATTTTATGATTTTAAATTGTGAAACCCCAAGAGGACATGGTTGATTGGGCAGCATACAAATGCCAAAAATAAATACTTTTATTAGGGTATTTACGGTAAACAGTTGCTACCAAATACTGCCTCAAAGAGAGAGAGAGTCCTGCAATTATCAAGCATTCCTGATAATCAGAACCCTCCTGTTTCTGAACGTTAACTGGGACTGCTTCCAGGTTTTTCCATCTTCTCCTGTAATGGCTCTAACAAGCTGCAGACTTGACCCTGATATCTTCCTTCCCTTAATTAAGATCTGTCCCTCAAGTCTCTGTCTGTTTTCTCCTCCTCTTTTCCCATTTCCTAAGCATCCGTTGCCTGCTAAATTTATTTATTCCTCTTTTTTCTGTGCTACTAATGTGAGAACTTTATAACATCATTCTCCTCCTTGCCGTTAAAGGCTGTAGATATTACATTTGCCATGAGTGGAAGGGAGCATTCCTCAACAATGGATCTTTGAGGCGTGTACTATAACTTACTGTACTGCTATAATATACACAAACAAGCACATTTTATGAAGGATTGTGATTCATCTGATCATGTTGCAAGTAGCCAGCCCAACCACCAGTGATTTCTGGAAACACAGTAGGAAATGAGAAATAGCTAAAATGTTAAAAGTCCAGGAACAACAATGGACTTCAATATTCCCTCCCCCCTCACTTTTTGCCCAAATGAATCATCACAGCTTCATTGATATTTTATGAAGTTAAACTTATTATGACTTGTTCTAGTCAGAAACAATGATATTGTAGAATGTTCTTAAAGGTCATCTGTGAAGCTGAAGTTCACCTGCGAGTTCCTAAAGGCCAAATGAGGAAAGGGAATCCTTGTCAATTACTTGCTTTCTAAGTGTGCAGGGAAATGTACAATACATAATGGGATGTTAATAAAGTGTGTGTGAGTGAACACTTACATTTGTACAAGCTAGAAGTAAGCATGTAGACAACCAATGTACTTTCTGCAAACTCGTACATTCTTTACGATAAACAGACTTACATGAATGCAAATATAAAACTTACAAAGGAAAGATGAAAGGGTCTTCATAGAAGAAAAGGTTTAAAAAGCAGCATTTTTCATTTATTTTTTAAAAACAAATTTGATTAAAAACTACTAGAGGATTGTTTAAACAGCAGTTATTTTACACGAGGACTGGAATTTAAGTATTATGGAAAGAACTAGTGGCCAGACTTCTTGTGTAAAGGATTGCAAAGCATCTTAAATGTGTGTGTTCTAATGTCTTTCAACCTCTCCCTGAGAATATACTCAAAATTTGTAAGCTCCACAGCCAGAAATGGCTTTGGGTCATTATTTCCCTTAAATCTCCACCTAGAACCCAAGAAACAACTGCAAAAAGAAATGCCTTGATACCTGAGACATGGTGTCTCGTTGCTTTTTAATTTTAATTATCCTAGAAAAAGAAAAAGACTCAAGCTCATCACAGACTCTATTTATGCACACATGAGAATAGATAAATAGGTACCACTGTGGCAGGAAGGTAAACGGCGTTTCTGTGCGCTCTGGTTTCCATCACGGTGTTCCATTGTGCCAGAAGCAGTTTAGTCATGCTGGCCAGTCACATGACCCGGAAAGCTGTCTGTGGACAAATGCCGGCTCCTTTGGCCTGAAAGCAAGATGAGCTCCACACCCTATAGTTGACTTTGACTGGACGTAACCATCCAGGGGTCCTTTATCTTTTTAAAGGTAAAGGGACCCCAGACAGTTAAGTCCAGTTGTGAACGACTCTGGGGTTGCAGTGCTCATCTCGCTTTACAGGCCGAGGGAGCATTTGCCTGCTCTGCAGACAGTTTTTCTGGGTAATGTGGCCAGCATGACAAAGCCGCCTCTGGCGCAACGGAACACCGACATCAGAGCAGCGCACGAAAATGCCGTTTACCTTCCCACTGGAGTGGTACCTATTAATCTACTTGCACTTTTTGGCGTGCTTTCGAACTGGTAGGTTGGCAGGAGCTGGGACTGAGCAATGGGAGCTCACCCCGTCACGGGGATTCAAACCACCAACCTTCTGATCGGTAAGCCCAAGAAGCTCAGTGGTTAAGACCACAGCACCACCCGCATCTTTTTACCTTTACCCAAACCAATGGATTCAAATTACAAGAAAGGAGATTCCAACTAAACATTAGGAGGAACTTCATGACAGTAATAGCTGTTTGACAGTGGAAAGTAGACAGTGGCCTACTTGGAAGGTGGTGAACCTCTCCTTCATTGGAGGTCTCAAAGCAGAAATCAGATGGCCATCTGTTAGGGATGCTTTGGAATTTCAGGGGATTGGAATTGACAGCCCTTCCAACTCTCCAATTCTATGATTCCAACACGGGAGCTGCTATCACAAAACAACCATACCGTGCAATTCTTATACTTAAATGTATTGGGGTGGGGGGCAGAGGTGAAGAACCAATGTAACCATAGTAGAGGAAATATAGCTTCTTTTCGTGTTCATTTATTTATTTATTTTCAGCTTTGACTTTGGCTTGTTTTTAATCTTTGAAACCTCCAGAGCTCACGGTATTTTACAGCCACCACGGTGGCATCTGCTACTGAAGGTGAGGAAAATTAATTTGGAGAATACCAGCAGCTGCTGTGTATTGCCAAACAGAGTACGAGATGAAATGCCATAACCATTCCCTTGATCCTGGGTTTGAACTACCTCATGCAAAAATAATCATTTTCCCCAATTAAAAGCAAAGCACACAAACACATACTGTAGTCTTAATAAAAATATACTGTCACGGCTATCCTAGTTTTAACTGACAAGCATGTGATCAGAGTAGAATTTTTTAAATGCTGCTATAGGCAAGGGAGGAGTTGTTTTTCATACAGTGTCTCTATCAAGCACTCTGCAGTCTGATCCAACTAAAGTTAGCTTTGGAAAATGTAAATGATGTCCAGTTTATGTCACTAGCACTAACCAGAGAGCATCTGCTACTAGTCATTAGCTTTATTCAATTGTCTTCTAAGCAATAGTGGGTAAGTGGAGAAAAAGGAAAAAGAGAATTGCACTTAACCAGAAACAGCAGAAAGAGCTTTGCATGATGATGATGATGGTAAATTTTTATTATTATTATTATTATTATTATTATTATTATTATTATTATTATTATTAATACCCCACCCATATGGTGGCTTCCAACAAAATATTAAAAATACATTAAAACATCAGTCATTAAAAACTTCCCTAAACAGGGTAATGGCTGACCAATTCTTTATTGCTAGGCAAATATCCCCCATTTTGATATAGCAGCATGCTTACAGCCCAACAGGATGTGACAGGACAGTTACCCTTGTCTTCACTGTTCACATGTAAAGTAGGGATGGAGGAGGGTGAGCAGCTCCTCTTTTCATGAACATGAGTGAAACTGGTTCTTCTATCACCTTTCCTGGCTGTGTTCTGCTGTTTTAAGCCAGCCTTCCCCAACAGGGTGCCCTTCAGGTGTTTGGGACTACAATGCTCACCATCCCTGGCCCTCACAGCCATTGTGCACCAGGTTGGGGTAGGGTGCTTGAAGCAATTTCAAGCCAACTCCCACACCTGAACTCAGAGAAAATGTGCAGCATAATGGAACACAGTGAGATACGTTAGTGGAAAGGGGCATGTTTTAATTCCCCCATCCCCCGTTGCACATTTTTCAGAACAAAAGTAGACCTCTCGCATTCCCCACTTTAATTGCAAATGGAGGAGATCCATGAAAAAAAATGTATGTGGCAGCCCTGTCATCTATAGTTTGGTCATCTGTGCTGTCTTTGCTTTAAAGATTTACACATAAATAGAATCACCATAAAAAAACTTTTGCTGTCGTCTCATTGGCTTGTCTATACATTGAACAAACACACATTGAAGTAACGCATATTGAAGTTAGCCAAATTACCCTTCTGTTGGCTTTCATCTCTCTTGCTTTGTGAAAATGTCCCAATTGATTTTTGAGATTTATTTTTTGACCTTAACTGTCCCTGTTAGGGATAGAGAATTAGGATAAAATCATGTCAAGCTATTACTTGATTTCATGGATGCATGGCACTGCCATCATCAGTCACCATAAATAATTTCCACTTGTCTGTCAGGCATATTATCTCCAATGGAAGCCTAGCTAGAAGATGCAAATAAGGGCTTCACAATGGGTGGGTGAACACTAAATATGTGAACCCCCATTAGGTCAGGGGTTGGGATCCTTTTTCACCCCAAGGGCCTCATTTCTGGAGGCCTTAAATACAGTTGTACCTCGTGTTACAAACACTTTGGGTTACAGACTCCGCTAACCCGAAAGTAGTACCTTGTGTTAAGAACTTTACCTCAGGATGAGAACAGAAATTGCATGCCAGCGGCGCAGCGGTAGCAGGAAGCCCCATTAGCTAAAGTGGTACCTCAGGTTAAGAACAGTTTCAGGTTAAGAACGGACCTCCGGAACGAATTAGGTTTGTAACCAGAGGTACCATTGTATGAGGCCAGAGTATGGATGGGACTAGAGGCAAAAATGGACAGAACAGTGGACAGAACCTTTGTATCATAGACTAGTTTCCACACCCACCCAAGCAAGATGTCCTGAACCCCTGGCCTACTTGGCAGCAAGTCAGCATATCAAGTCCCCTGTCCACAGTCAGTCCATATGTCCAAAGTCCAGACCAAAGTACAGTGCCTCAGAAATCCTGGTGCATTCAAGCTGAAGTCTATCAACATGGGCAGTTGAGCAGACCCAGCACTTCAGCTCTGCTGCCCAGTTATACTTAACATGATGATTGTAGCATCTGGGCTTGATGAGGCAGGTGACCCTCACCTGCTCCAAGCCTACTCCAGCTGAGGACTCACAAACTTCCTCCCAGAGCTAGTGAGCTGGGCCGTAGCCCCTTGCCTGCCTCTGCCTCTGCCTCCTGGAGCACCCCACACCTCAGAGCCCACTATGTTTATGGAGACAGTGTCTCCCCTGGCTCTCAGAATGGGTCCTGCTGCTCTGCTTCCTGGGCATGGTGTCGGAACGTTTATATAATATGGTTGCAGAGTTAAACGTTCCTTATTTAAACCTGCACAGCGGCAAACGGATTGCTGACTCGTTTGAGTCCTTCATCCTTTCTTGATTGTCAATCCCTTTATCTGTCTTAAAATAAAAATACACATGAATCTGATTAATAACCAAGATAAACTAATTTACTGACAGATTCATTCATGTACATATTTAGGTTACACAACAAAAGATATCAGCTATATAAACTGAGAGACTCCATCAAAGCATCTACAACCAACAGCAGCAGCGTAAACCTGACCTAACTGACAGATTCATAGATGGCAGTTAGTCATCTCATGGAATGTTGAATTGACTGACATATCCCACACATTGGCCTCCATCCCCTTGCCATCCTCTGTCACCCTGTGAGTACAGTACTTCCTATACCAACCTCTCCTCCCCCATCCCCAGCTAGCCCCAGTGTGTCCCAGTCCCAACTCCATCCCTCTCTGGGATCCTCTTCTTCCTCCCCACAGTCTGCCAGTTCATGACACAAGAGACATTGTCCTAATTCAAGGACACAGGACAGCTGGTCAAAAACTTGCAGGGTGTGAAGCAGGGCAAGTCAGGAGTGTGACCTGGCAAGGAGTGGCCTACAGACAGTTATGGGGGCCAGATAGAAAGGCATGGAGGGACACATTCAGCACCTGGGCCTAAGGTTCCCCATCCCTTCATTAGGAGGCCAACTCATACTAAGGATGATCTGCTAGTCTTATTTAGGGTCATTCTAGACTTTAACATCTCTATTTGGAGGCCCTCACGGTAGCAGCTCTCCCTGTTTGCAGCATTGGACCTAGCACATCCCATGTTTATCCTTACCCCAATTGCAATTTTTCAAGCTGTCCAGTTCTTCGTGTCATTTATTCCTTTATTTTCTATTAAGATTTAGATTTATTAGTTGGATTTTCTCAAGGTCTCCAAGTGACTTACATTTAAAAACATGAATGCTGTCAAAAATTTGCCTAAAACAATAACAATTCTCATGCAAAACACAATTCATACACACACACATAAGGACCTCCTACTGATGTAAGAGGTTGAGCAGCCAAAAAATTGTGGATGAAACAGCTATAACGGACAATTTTAAAACACTTGTGGTCTTGAGTTCCATCCCAGAGTTATTAAATGAATGCTGAACCACTGGCCGTGAATCACACAGGTGTTCAGACTGTAATATGAAATATTTAAGGACTATTAAATATTAATAATACATAATGCAAATTGAATATTTTTTGGATAAAACGAGTGTATAATTTTGGGGGAGTGGGGGTATCTCTTTGTTGCATGTTAAGGGGAAGGCTGTAACTGAGCAAAAACTCCTGGAAAAATTCATTGCACACGCACATAAATAATGAAAGCTATACCAAGCTAGGTTTTATAATTTGACACCAGCCCCTCCCCTTGAGAATGGTTTCACAGCCACTCATCCATGAAAGAGAGTTATGACATTTTTGCTGAAGAAGGAAGTCATTTTATTTTAGTTACTACCTACAATGCATTTTAAATAGGGCCCTCTGAGCTGTGGGATGCCTGCCACACACTGCATGTGGCTCTGTAATCTGTAAGGGATGGGGGAATGAGAAATTTTACACACACACACACACACGCCCACTACACCCCCTCAAGGGCTCAACAGGCATTCTGGGAAGGCTGAAAGACTAGCCGATGAAAGTCCTTTTTGACAGATGTCTCTTTGCTGTTAAGAAACGGTTTATGCAAAATTTTCCTCAGTGAAAATTGTGTATGGGAGACACGACACAGCTTCAAAGATGAGAGGAGCTCACGTGTAGTTCCTATGCTTGCCGTTTCAGCTTGACAACCTGTTACTGAATAGGTAAATAACTTCCACATTTACCTTCATTTGTATTTAACAGTGGGATGCTGTCAGAACCTCACGAATCCCTGCAGCACACACAATTGTGGGAGGCTATGCAGCAAGGCTGGATTTGTGGTCAGTGATACTTTGAGTGGCTTTAGAAGAGGATTAGACAAATTTGATTTGATATTTGTATTCCGCTTTTCCAACAATAAATGTTGAGCTCAATGCAGTTTACAACAATCACAACGGCATTAAAAAACAACAACACCAAATAGCATGATCATTGTAATATCAAACACAATGTTGTTGTTGTTGTTTAGTCGTGTCCAACTCTTCGTGACCCCATGGACCAGAGCACGTCAGGCTCCTGTCTTCCACTGCCTCCCGCAGTTTGGTCAGACTCATGTTGGTAGCTTCGAGAACACTGTCCAACCAGATCAAACACAATAGTATGTAAATAAAGCAAACAACAGCAACAGATTTATCAAAACAACTAATACAAATTCAATAACATCATAGTAACTCAGAGACAATTACACAGGGGAAAGGGCTTTGGGAAAATAGATTTACGTAACTGGTTGCTTATGTAGCTACTTTTGTATTGGTTTCTATGCAGCTGAGATTGTTCTTGTCTTGCTTTTATTCATATGTTGTAGTGCTTGTTGTATTCTATAGTTATTTTATTGCTTATCATATTTTTATGGTGTTTTAAATTGTTAACTGCTTCAGGGTAAAGAAAAATGAATGGGAGAGATGAGTTGGCACCAAGGACATGAATTATTGGGATTTTCCTAGAACACGTTTTGTATTGTTCTAGGACTGTAGAGGACACAAGTGCCTCAATACACCTTTAGTCAAATACACCCATTCTTTGAGATCACATTGTCTGGAAATAGGAATTGAGGAGTGATTGAGAATAAATTGCTCATTTATGTATGCAATTAAAAGATGTAAGCAAGTCTGAAGGAAATATAGAGATGGCATATGGAAACACCATTTGCACCCCAACATTGTGCACACTTACAAATAATGTGGCTAAACATAGACCCAAACAACCATTAACTACTGTTCCAGGCCTTCTCTTTTTGCTACTGACATAATGCTATCAACCTAGCCCTAAATCCCCATTTAAAAACAACCTCCTTGCTTAAATCATGGTTCCTTTGCTGCCTGGTGGTTGTTGCTCCTGCTACTGTTACCATTTTTTGCTTTCTCTCCTTCCATAATAAAATTCCAGTGTCCAGATTGCCCCCAATTGTACAATATCCACCTTCTTTATTTCTGGTCTGGGCAAAGCTAGGCAAGGCAGCTGAAACAATGAATTAACTGTACATTAATTGTCATTGCCCATCTTCTCTTCTTCTACCTTTATTATGTACAAAAATATATATGTCTAAAGAAACAGTGGGGGGAATGAGAGAGAAACAGGCTGCAAATCATTTAGGAGAGCACCAGTCATATTTTTTTCTTAAAAAACTACATAGGAAGCCTGACTTGCTAGGCTTTCAGATGGGAGTTTTTCTCAGCCTTATCTGGGCACTGCTGTTCTAAGCAACACATCTCAATGATTTGTTACCACACATTTCCACATCTCCTAGGTCCTAGGACATTTGCAAACACTGCATTGCTGGACTCCAGTGCGCTCTCTCTCTCTCTCTCTCATGGTTAATGCAGCGTTTGACACAGAAAAAAGCTAATTCTAATTATGTAATCCCAGAAATGTGCTTATTAAATTTGAGAGAAAGAGGCCTTTTTTTAATAATAATTTAAAAAATCTGCTCTGGTGATAAGACACAAAAGGTATAGCAAATGCATGTCTTGTCTTTCTTCCATTTGAGTCCTTCCAGTTACCCTGGCAGAAATAGCTGCCTGGCATTCCCTGTGATGCTTTTGTTGTTGCTGTCTCAGGCTTCTCGTCCTCAAAGGCAAGGCTAAGAGTACAGCCTGGCAGCTCAGCAGAAATCTCTAGTTTGTATTAACCATATCAATCACTTTACAACCCCCCTGACAGGATCACTTTAGACTGGGAACTGGAAGCTGTTCCCAGATCTGAATAGGATGCCAACTCACTAGATTTTCGCCTGACCCAATCATGGCTGGTTTTTTGTGGGGGAGGGGGTGTTTGGGGGAGGGGTTTGCCAGTTGCTGGAATTTTTGTTTGTTCCCTGGTTTTTAAGTACAATTTCTTGCATGTCCAGGAACGATTGGAAAACAAACATTGGAACTTGCTGGGAGCCGGATGGACCAATGGTTTGAATTTGTTCAAGGCAGTGCCCTGTGTACAAGCTCATCATCAGAGTCATAAAGGTTATAAAATTGCCCTTGAAACCTGAAGAATAATCACACGAAGTAACACAGTTCCTAATACATTCAGATGACAATCTGAAAACACCTAACAGCAGTAATCCCCAGAATATTACATGTAATGCCAGAATTTGGAATCATTTCAAGATATAAATTCAGTTGGGTGAATCACAATATCCCTGTTGCAACACTTTCCATCAGTTTTATTTACCATGTAGAAAGTGTAGCAGAAAAGCAAGAATATATTTTATTCAGCACGCAAATCAAACACACAGCTGAAAATAACTTGAAGCAGCGTAATCCAAAGTACAGTGGAAGAATGTTTGAAAAGCTGGTCTTCATTACAGATCTGCAATCTCAGCCCCACTGAAAGGAATGTGATTTGTTTTTCAAATAAGCATGGGTAGAACTGTCGTGGAGAACTGCTTTTAATATGGCCCATGGTCACATTGAAAGCACACTCAAAGGTCATTCCCCCAAAGAATCATGGGAACTCTAGTTTCCACCTCACAGAGCAACAATTCCCATCACGTGTAAGTACAGTTCACAGGATTCTTGGGGGGGAAGCCATGTGTAGTTCATCATTAGGCTGATAATTGCATGTTGAGACTTAAATATATGTACAAGATGCAGTAAAATCCATTCTGAGAGCTTTTAAGGGTTAGGTTGGGGCAGGGGGAGGATTGTGTGTTTAAAGTGCCTCTGTGGTTCGAACAAACTTTGATCTGCACATTTTTATTATTATTTTTGGCAGTTTTATGTGGAAAAAATGATGTTATAGCTTGGTGGTGCCTTTTAATTGCTTCACTGTTATGTGGGCTGAGGGAGCTTTTAAACATGCTGTTACTAAATGCTGTAGCTTTGGAGGCTAGCCCAATCTATTGGCACCCTGCATGGAGGACTTCTCAGTCTTAAACAACAAAGGCTGTGAGGCTGTGCAGTTACTTAAGAGCAGGTCTCACTGACCTAAGTAAATACAACCAGTATGATGCTAAAGGAGACACATAACAATTTCCTGTAAACAGTTTTTGTAAACTGCGGAGATAGAACATATCCATCAGTGACTACTAACCTTCATGGATATGTTCTGCCTCCATAGTTGGAGTATGCTTCTGAATACCACCTGTTGGAAAGCACTGGAGGGAAGAGTGCTGTTTTGCTCAGATCCAGCTTGTGGGCCTCCCATAGGGCATCTAGCTGACTACTGTGAGAACACGGTGCTTGACTAGATGAGCCACTCACCTAATCCAGCAGACTCTTCTTAGGTTCTTAGGAGAGCCATTCTGCATATGAGTCAGTCTTAGGCTGTCTTTGTGGGAAATCCTAAGGGCCTGGGATTTCCCAAAAGGGCTGCCTTCAGGTATTTTCTGAATGTCAGGTAGTTGTTTATCTCCTTGACCTGTGATGGGAGGGCGTTCCACAGGGCGGACGCCACTACTGAGAAGGCCCTCTGCCTGGTTCCCTGTAGCTTTGCTTCTCGCAGTGAGGGAACCGACAGAAGGCCCTCGGCACTGGATCTCAGTGTCCAGGCTGAATGATGGGGGTGGAGACGCTCCTTCAGGTATACAGGACCGAGGCCGTTTAGGGCTTTAAAGGTCAGCACCAACACTTTGAATTGTGCTCGGAAAAGCAGCCTTGGTCTATCAAAGTCTTGGTCCATCTAGCACAGCATCGTGTATCAGGGACAGGAAAGCTGTGACCCTCCTGATGTGGTTGGACTCCAACTCCTCAGCCCCAGCCCCCATGGCCAATAATGGAAGTTACAGTCCAACATCTGGAAGACCAAAGGGGTTGTGCCCCTTTGGTGTCATTACTTGGGTATCTCAACTCTATTTCTCTTGTGTATTTTGCTTTATTGCTATTGTAGAAAAAGGTGGGAGGTTTTTGCTGGGGAGAACTGAGGCAAAGGTTGATGTCACTCAGAGTGAAAACCTGGTTGGACTGGATACCAAGAGTGATTGGTAGGAAGTTGCTCGTAAGCTCTAGAGTGAAAATCAGTTGTCACAGAGTGCAGCCTTCTTTATGTGAAAAATAAGGGGAGGGAGTGGGTTGCTCCAGTTGAGAGATGGGATGGGAACAACTGCTAAGGCCGTTTGGTTGTTTCACTTTGAATATCCCATTTTCTATATCCAGATACTTGGTTAAATTGGAAATGCTAATTGTTGCCTTAACATCAGTTTAGTTTTGTTTTATGATGGAGCTGTTAATTTATTTATCGATTGTTTCTATGGATTCTGTAATATTTGTATATTATTTTCGGCATGCTGCTATTATTTTATTTCATCATTCCTCTGCTTTAAAATTGAAATATTCAGTGATTAGCGGGTGATCGATACTGAAGAAATAAATATTAGTATTGTTTTGCAGTAATTCATAAATAATGACTGGACATTTGCTTGAGAGTGCCAATTCTTCATTCTCTCTTGCATTCAGAATAGAACGAACATTGCTTTAGACAAACCATTTGTTCAGGATTGTTTATACCAGTAATTATGGCTGAATTTGTGTAGAAATGCTCTTGTAACACTGTGTGGCGGCTACTGCCATTTGTCACCCTAGTTTCATTTCAAGTATTTGTTTTGCATTTGCCAGATAAGATGCATTTTTGTCTCCAAACTCCATGCCAAAGCACCACATTTGCTTGACAATCTGCTGTTTTAGAGGCCTTTCAACACCATCAACTCTTTCATTGCAGATTCTGACAGAGGTAAAAGCAGTAACAGTAAGCTGGTCTCCATGTGTCATCTACAACCTCCAAGGGAGGCAGAAAACAATCCTCTAAGCCAGGGAACAAGTTACTTCATAATAAAACTGATTTTGTTGGCACATGACACAGCTTCACCATAAAGGGACAAATTCTCCATATAAACCAGACACTGACTTTTTAAAAGTGCATGATGATATTCATAATCTGGTGGAATAGTGGAAAATAAGATGTTAATAACTTTAAATCAATCTCTCATTGTCCTGAAAACTGGTCCAGAAACATGGCATCTGAAAATCACAAAAACCAGGTTACTTCTTTGCGTGCAAAAGAAATGCTATCCAGTGGCTGAACTTTCTATTTAACATACTTACCTGCTAATAAGCAGTAGAAAGTTAATGTTTCTAGAGCTAGCTAAAGAGATGCTTGCTCAGCAACTTTTCCCGGTTAAATGAGGTTGACGGCGGCTATTTAGGATTCACTGAAGGTTGGTGAAGCAATTCCAAAACAAGACTATTTTGGTATACCAAATTTGAGCTCTGCAGCCGAGCAGAAGGATCTCGGGCAAAAGGGATTCCAGTTGTGACTATTTGCAGGGTGTGGGCGAAACTGCATTATAGATTAGTGAGATCTAGGTGTTAACTTGCTGTCCACTGCTTAATGTGTGCGCAGAACTAGAAGGTACCACCAGAATATCCAACTCTACAATTCTATGATTCTAATAAGAAGTCTCCACTGCTGTTCTCATAAAAACAGAATTCGTAGCAGGCATTTTTTCCTGAAATTATCCCATTTTGTGTAGTGAGGTGCTGTGAATACATGTTGCTTCCATCTTTTTAAACTGTTTGCTCTTAGTGTCATCCTGTGTTCAAGTACGTTTCTACAAGCAAATACATTTTAACTGGATTTAAAATGAGTGCTCAAATTCTGACAATTCTGTTACAAGCTACAGGCAAGTGCACACACATGGCCCACAGACTAGTGAACTGGGTGTTCTTCAACACGCCTATAATTCACATTCAGAATTGGCGCAATTACTTAAAACACATCTCTGCATGTCCCATTGGGCATCCCCCTACTCGTCCCCCAATTTTCCAATTGGGTACCGAAATAGAAAAATGGAGGGGGATGCTGCCAGCAAATAGAAGAGATTGGATTTCAATCCCCTGTTCAGGTTTTCACTTCAAAAAGCTGTTGCCCCTAAAAAAGGATTGGTCATTATGACCTAAAAGAACTGCAACCACAAGAAGAATATCAATCACATTTTCTTTAATTTAGATACATACATTGGTCCCCAAGCTTTCCCCCTTTCAGGAAGTACTAGAAGTTCATGCTGCTGGACACCAGAAGCAAGAGTGAATTCCTGAGATGCAGAACTGGCCAGGGCGCTCATATCCACCGGACAAACATTGCTGCAGGAGTTGAGGATGTGTGTTATGACATCACTATTCTCCGCCTTAGAAAGAGTGCATGTGGAATAAACCAGAGATCCTCCAGGACGCAAGGCTTTAATTGCAGACCTGTGTGCAAGGAACCGGAAATGTTGAGTTGGATTGATTAAACGTATGCATTTCAAATGAGAAAGCCACACTTTTCGTGGACTGGGCATTGTCTAGCTTATCAGCAGCAAGTCATACACTTCTTAACACACAACTAAGGAATATAAAATCCGATTTAATTATATTACAGAAACCATTAGTGTGTTATTGGAGAAAATACTTTTAAAGTCTTAATTCTGTATCATTAAATCTTCTATTAGAATAGCATTTTGGGGTTCTTATTTATTAACAGCATCATGTTATACCTGCGATGCTGACTGTGCACAGAGAACTACTAAAACTAGATATGCATAATGAAAAATGCCGCAAGTCACATGCTTATAAAAAGTCCTCATTTGTGTGTGCAATTTCAGCTGTTAAACATTGATTATGGTGCATCTCTTTCCAAAACTCACACCCAATATTGCTTTTCACTAGAAACTCGTATTTTCATTTTGCCATCTTACAATGTACCTGTAAGGTCCTCGGTTAGTTGCTCATGAGTAACCAGGCAAAACTCCGACCTTTCCTTTAGTAGTTTTATTGTGCATAGCCTACTATGTACAGTGCAGAGCTAAAAAGTTCATGTCTGTATCAAATGTCAGCAGAATCTGGGAATGGCCCCTTCCGGTTCTGACCCCAACAAAAGAGTTTCGGTATACGAAAACCCCGCCTTCCATCCTTTCATTTCACCCCTCGACGCCTTTGAGGCGACGGAAATTGAGTGCCTCCTTCCTTGCCCCTTGGGCTAGGGGAGTGTAGGGTCTCTCTAGCATCCTCAGAGCCTCGACCCTTCATCCCCTGAGTCCCATGCCCCTCCCCACTGGAAGCCTCGCTGCTTCCTCCGCTGCTAGAGGAGGTGCTGCTGGTCAGGTGGGGCCGGGGCTCTCTGTAGCATCCCGAGAACTCTTCCACCACCTTGTGCTGCGCCGGGAACAGTTCCCTGACAGTAGGTTACCTATTATGAGGTCACCAGCTTGCTTAGCAATATAGCATTCTAGGGCTAAATGGGCAAACTATCCACATGCACTCCTGATGCAGGAATATTACATATCCTCATACACTGCTGTTATTGGGAATATTACATACTACTATTTAAATTGTGCTGTAGAATATGATGGACAAGGTCCAACTGGCTTCTGTGTATCAGAACTTAGCCAAATGATAAACCATCAACAAACGGTTATACAGTGTATTTGAAAGAGTTTCAATTTGTTGAAGAGTTGTATTGAACCAAAATTCCACAGCAGTAATCTGCCAACAAACTGGGAAAAGACATCACGTAGTATAGGCCATACTCTTACATTTGGTTGATATGTGCCAATGGTACTAAGACTACTTTTGGGGAGAAATGACAGAAAAGACCAGGAGATGGAAGGAGGCGGAAGAAAACATATCTGTATCCTGGGTCAAATCCACACTATATATTTAAAGCCCATGGCTTCCTCCTAAAGAATCATGGGAACTGTAGTTGAAGGGTACTGGAAACCATAGGTCTGTGAACTACAGTTCCCAGGATTCTTTGGGGCAGCTGTGTGCTTTAAATGTATGGTGTAGATGTGACCCAAATCCAAAGTAATTTAGTTGCACTTGTATTCCATTGAAATCACTGAGAAACAAGCTGCAACTACCTTGGCCCACTGTTTTTAATTAAGCACAACCAACTTTCTTGAATCACCCCTTTACTTCCCCCATAGACTGAAATACTTCCCCCATAGACTGAAATATGGTAATAACAGTGGTCAATCCTACAGGGCTCCTTTAAGGATTACTGATATAAAATGTGAAGTGTTTTAAGCACTCTGGGAAAGGGCTATGTATATTATACGCAGCATTATTATGAGTTTAAGCAAGGCTCAATTAATCGCAAATTTAGCACTAGCTCAAAGAACAACCGTTGAACATGATAAATGGATCGATCACAAAGCAGGGAAGTTGAAGAATGTGGATTTAAGCCATGGATATAAATGGGACAATAAACATTTTTTTTTATCCATCCTAAGCGCTCTGAAGACTTAAAAACTGTTAACACATTCTGAATATCCTCTAAAGGCTTGCATTAGCAGTAGCTGGAGAGAAAACAAACACGAAAAGAAAAAGAAGCAAATGAGAATATAGGAGCAATAAGTATCACTTCAAATTCTCAGCAACTTTCAAAAACTCACCATTTTAAGTGTCAGCTCACACCTGCCCCCAAAATCTTTTGTCGCTAGAAGTTGCCAAAAAACAACTCCTTCACATAAAGACACATTAAACTTTGTGATAGATTGCTATATATTTGTTCTTGGCGTCGCTCTCTCTCTCTCTCTCTCTCTCTCTCACACACACACACACACACACAGAGAGACACTTTATACAGAGACAGGCATGCATACATACAGATAGGGCAATAGCGTTGGCACAGTCATTCACATTACAAACTCCACTTCCTCAGCCCACTCCTTGAGAGACTAATTACATGTTCTTTATCCTGTTAGAAGGACCAGCATTAATTATGTCCCTAATTTATCCATTGTTCGTATTAAAACAGCAGCAAAAAGAGAAAGCAAAAATTTCAGGCTGAGTTATGAGAGATTATGCTGTACTTCAACGCTGCCATCTCGTGTTTGCTATTAGAAGTCGTTTTCTGAGAATGCCGGGCTGGTTCTGATCAGCAGAAAAGCAATCCCCTCTAAGCCACTCAAGCAGCTGAAATCACATTTACTTTCATCCCCACATTCCTTCTTATGAAAGTGATCATAGATTTTGTTTTCCTTTTAAAGATCAACCTGTCCTAGCCACATCACAGACACTCCACTTACATTTCCCAGTTACTGTAGGCTTTCCCCTCCCATACAAAATCAATCCGAAAAGGCCAGAAAATCCCTTCTGTATCCACAATATGCAATTTATCATATGCCTCTGAAGCGTGGCGACATGCTGGCATTGGTGATGTGCCAAAAACAGTGCCAGAAAGCTTCATACATGTCTCACCGCTCATTATGGAGGTGATGATAGCTCCTTTTGTATAGAGAAAACAGCATTTCAGGCAAGAGAAAACAGCATTTTAGGTTGACAGGGATATATATGAAGTTGAAATATTGGTTGAACTGTTATCATTCACATAGTCATCCATTGTTTTCATCTAATTTTTGTTATCCAAAACAAGACTATGCTCGGGGGGGACGGACGGACAGAGATACTGCAATCTTGATTAATCTCTACATTTTCGTTTATCCAGCTGGTATAGCTACAATATTGTTGCCCTTAAAGCCATTGATCTTAAAAGGGTGTATAAGAAGCTCTGTACTTAGTGTAGCTTTTCAACCTACAATGGCAAAGAAAGATTCTTCCGTTTCCTGGGGGAGGAGGGAAGCATTGGCAAAAAGGAGGCGTCTGTGGGGTATCTGTCACCCCTCTCAGTTTGCAGAGTTCTACAGAGATGGGAGTGTGCATGTTGCGAGAAGGATTTGTGTATGTGTATAAAAAAGAACAAGGCTCTGAGGGATGCTGCAGGGCACTGCGGCTGAAACCCGACTGATCATATGAGTTTTAGCTGCATCATTAAATTTGCATATACGGTAGGTTGCAAAGCATTGTTTCTGAAGTGTTGTTTCTTTTTCATAATGGCATCAGAAGAGGCATTCATCCCGTGCATGAGAGAAGGCCTCTTATAAGATGGTGCTTACACCCAAACATACATTAAATTCCAAACCTAAGTCCAGTCTATATATCTTGTATCTGGAGCACTGACAGCATTCTTGGAAATCTGGATGGAGGCAAATCAATAGAGGTATAACAGACCCAAGGGATAGGAAACAAATACTGAAGAAATTCTCATCATTCCTGACTGCTGGTCATGCTGAAGCTCATGGGAGTTGTAACCCAGCAACATCTTGAGGGCAACAAATTGGCTACCCTCTATGAGTCAGAGTCAACTACCTGGTCCCGCAAGCAGAAACCCATAGAAGTGCTTCTGCTAGGGCAGGCATGTCCAACAGGTAGATCGTGATCTACCGGTAGATCACTGGACGTCTGCGGTAGATCACTGGTAGATCATTGGCTCCCCCCAAAGAAGCTGAACAACTGTGGCTCCCCTAATAAAAGCTCAACATTTTACCTCCTCCCTGAAAAGATTCAACAACTTTGACCCGACCCCCCCCCCAAAATGGGCCTTCCTCCTTCCTAAGAAAAGCTCAACAACTTTGATCTGAACCCCCCCCCCTCAAAAGGGGGTAGATCACTCCCAGTTTGTGATCAGATCCCAGTAGATCACAGTCTCTTGGGAGTTGCCCCCCCCCCTGTGCTAGGGCAATGGGGCCTCACACTAAATTTCTCTACGTGGTCCAAAACTAAAACTAAAACTCAGCACTCTCTCAAAAGTAGTGAAAGGAAAAAAATATGTATTTTGAAAACATGGTTTATGTATCCTGTAGCTATTTTTGTTTTATTCTACATCACCCTAGGGTCTTAGGAGGGTGATTAATGCAATGAATTAATAAATGTAGCTCCACCCCTTCTCCTAAGAACATGCCCAATTAACACTTGTCCATGTCTGCCTTTAAAGAAATGAAAGATTCAAAGGAACATCTGATATAGACTACTAGATTAATGTTCATAACTCCAAACCAGACAGAAACTGGTGCCATACTTTGTCCAAACTATAGAAATACACCTAGAGAAATGTTTGAAAGATCACAGCAGTTCTTTGTGCCTGACTATACATCACTCACTTCCCCCACTGTGTGTTCCAGCCTTGCAGCCATTTATAACATGTGGAAAAAGTAAAGCTCTAAATTACTGTGATTCTTTGATCAAAATGAAGTGAGCTGTTAGGTCCATTTGCATGGCATAGGAAAACCACAGTCTGGATACCAGTGCTGTGCCTCAAATCTGTGCAGTCTCACCCTCCTTTCCCCCCTGATTAATTCCAATTCACTCCTTCACTTTCTGGTCTCCAATAACTTTGAGGTTACCATAACGCCCAAATTTAGCAAGCTACGGTTATCTGCAATCCAGACCCGGAAGCACAGTTGAAGCTAGCCCTCTTCATGGCCAACTAAACACTGATGGCTGTGAGCATGCCAGTCTACCCGCTTCTTCATTGTTGCTAACGTCAACAAGTGAGAGGGCAACTGTGTGAAGTGGGAAGCCATGTGTACTTATGGATGCTCCAAAGTCACACTCGTCCTCCCAACAGTCCTTCCAGCCAAACCATGAGCTGTAACCAAAATTTGTTTGGAGGAGATGAACACAACCTCAGGGTTGACTGTAATGCTAAGCCAGACCACAACCTAGACCTGCTTAGCGTGGAAGCAAGACCTGAAGGGAAGCAGAATGGCTGTGATTTTCACTACAGGACATTAGCCCTAAGCCAGTGTGTTAATAATACGTTAATGGGTAATAAACCACATGGAGTGATCTTTTGCACACACATAAGCTGTAAAATCCCACTGTTTCAGACTCTTGCTGATTCATGGCAAAACAGTGAAATGTTATAGTATTAATAACTTACTTTTATTTGTTTTAGCCAGAAGGCATAACAGAAAAGGGATGTATAACAATATATTAATCAATGCATTTATTGCTTTATTTATTTATGAATAACGAGAGGTGGACGGCTGAATTAATATTCAGAACTATAGCAGAAAAGTTATTGGTTTGCAGCTGCTATTCCTGTAGCCTGGTATGCTTTCATCAAACACACAATTTCTCTCTCTTCTAGACAGCAGGCCCAATTGGATTAAATGTGCTTTGGGGAGATGGGCAATTTTGGTTTGTTTGGATTTTTCTCTACCAACAAGGTTCCTGCTGTCAAGAATGTTCCACTTCAGCATTATAATCTAGAATGATTTATACAAATTTGCAAAAATTTCACTGAATGATGTATGCTTCCTTGAGCCAGGAGTTCACAAATTGGATTTTACATGTCAAATATTGGAAAGAGAAAACTGAAGGAGGTCAGTGTTTTAAATGTGATTGATTTCTCCAAAGGAAATGGGTGACATGATGCATTACTGCAATAAGACACTCATATTTCGGTTATAAATCACAAGCTTCCTGTAGACCTTTTCTTGAGGAAGTCATGCAAAGAAAAGGGGGAAAAACAGTCCCCAACCTTCTCTTGTGCTGCCATTTATGAGAGCGTTCCATAAAGAACACTACTTTTAGGAAAACAAACTATTTTATTTCTCTCTCAATTCATCCTGACAGCCGGGATACTTCTGAGGTGAAACATAGCACTACATTAAAAAGCTTTAGTATTTGATCAATAGCCATAAAGTAATATATAGTGGGAGAAAATGAATGAGGAAGAGGGGGGAAATTCCTTGTTTAACTCATTGGCCTCCTCTTTCATATAACCTTATCATATTATATGGCTCTACATTTTACATTTCTAATCATTTCTACTTGCCTCAGTAAAACATAAGGCAAGGGCAACAGTATAAGCGACAGTATACCAAATACACCCAATTCAAGCCATGAATTTTCTTGAGGACAGATGAAAAACCTAGAATACATTATTTGGAAAATTAATTTAATTGTATGGGTTTGGCTAGCAATGACCAAGTGCTGATGAAAGCTGCAATCCCACATAAAGTAAATAAGGATATTAGTCCCACTGAATTTGATGGGACCAAAGCAGGAAAAATGTCCTCTGGACCCAACCCACTTATTTTAATTAGGTGCGAGCAAGAAAACCTTCTTGTTAATTTTTATCTATTACCGCTCCCTCCTCCTTTTTTCTTGAGGATTCCTAGGAATTCTACTTCTGAGAGTTGGCTAGGTATTCCACACACAGCCTAGACCCCCACTCTCAAGATTTCCAGCACCGTACAATCCAAACTTACGATTCCCAGATCAACTACAGGAGGTTTTAACAAGTAAAATGGCCTGAAATGGGTTCCTGTTTATAGTGCAGATCACCACTATCCAAGCCCAATGTTTGCTGGAAAGAGACCATGTAAACACCACTAGTCTCCTGCTGGCCTCATGATCTGGCTAGGGACACCGATAAAACACAGCACCAGGGCTATCTATATATGACACAGTATAGGGTCCCACTGGGAGCATTTCTGAGTATGCTCTCAGGGTAAGATCCCAGCTGAAAACGTCTCCTCTGGATAGAAAAGAATTTACTTTGTGAAGAAGTAAGTGAGCAGTCAAAGTTTTTTGTTTTGTTTTGTTTTTTTAAAAAATTCTTTTAAAAAAACTAGGATGCCCTATTGTCAAATATGACAGATGGAATACTATGGAATATATCCCATATTACAAAGTTGGTTAAATTAACATATTTGGTAAGAACTGGGAATAGTGATATAAGCAAGCCTTTTCCCATATGAACATGATTAGATACAGATAAGTATATCTGATCTGAATGTTAAAACCTTTTTTTCCAGTTAGAACTTGCCTTGTGCCCCAGCAAAATTGTCCCCTCTCCCATTGTAGCTAGTTGCAGAATTTATGCTGAGTGATACTGATTCTGCTTCTGTGATCATTTTGAGGCCAACTGCAACTGCTTGCAAGCAACATGGACCCTCATTTCAACAGGTGGCCAGACTTAATGGCAATTTCCCATCAAGGGCCTTTAGGTGACCCCCTTCTTCTGTTTACAGGAAGATCTTTCCGAAATGTGGTGTTGAGTTGCCTCAAGCATCTTTGTGAGCAGTCAGCCATAGCAGCTCATAATCTCGGCCAGCTTGGTTGAACAAGAAACTTAAGAACCCATTTACAGGGTTTTGCACAGAATATAACGACTAACAGCTTTCTGATCAGTGTGCCGCCAGTCAGAAGGTTGGCTAAGGAAAACATGTGGCCACAAGCCCTTGTCTACAAATCCAGAAGTGTCAACAGCAATTTCTTGGTTTAGAAGATTTGACACTTTTGTTATGTACCCCCAAAAAGAGAGAACAGCGACTCTCTTTCCTTCGATGCATAATGATGCAGCAATTCCAGATAGAAATCAGAATGAAAGCATGAGGTTGTTCTTTATTATAAAAAAACAGAAAGTGTTGTGGATAATTCCAAATGCATGATCAAATGGTGACCAATGGTGGTTCCCTCTTCCCCAAACATAGTACGTTTACATTTCCTGCTTAAATGGTGGCATTATTTGGAAACCGAACGATCTACAATGGACAGAACAACCCAAAACCAACTCTTCCTAACAGATCTGGAGGGGATCAAATCCTAGGCTGAGTCTAGAAACATACCCAGCTTACCTGAAATGTCAAGAGTAATGCCCTGCCACTGCGGACACCAAGAGAAGGGCAATGGCAAAATAAAAATAAAAATGTAGCAGCCAATGTCTTATGCATGTTAATGATGCAATGTGCTATTTCACATTTTAGAAACTGCAGGGTCAGTTAGACTCTACGTGCCATTCTTGTAGGTGTACGTACTTAACATTGTGGGGTACCGTTGACCCGATGACTTACAGGCAACAATATTGTTATACCGGAAAAGGAAAGTTCTCAATACAGGTACAAATGGTCCTGCACTTCATACCTTCACTCAAGTAATGTATTTTTTATGGCTTTCTTAGGCTACATTTGTCCCCCAAACTGTACTGAGGTGATAAAAAAATTATATTATTTTTTCTACGGCTATAGAAAAAAGCTTTTTGAAAAAAGATTTAGTTGTGTTGTACTGAAGTACATTAAAAGGCAAGTAAGCGCAAACGTGTTCCTTTGCCTCCTGTGACTGTCCTAGTTACAGGCCTATTGCTCAGCATGAAGAGCAGAATCTCTCTCTCTCTCTCTCTCAACCATGACAGTTATTGGGAGGCGACAGTGTAGCTCTGCCTTCTTAAATGATGACTGGGTCTGTGTGGCTGCATATGGAGAGGATAGTATATGGGTCAGACAGACACCGAGCCTCAGAATACAATTCAGCACGTCCTTCAGTCCAGGGCTGAGCGTTATTGAATTTCAGTCATCTTCCTTTGTGTTTCTTACTTTAGCAGCTGTATCTGTATAGCAGATAATGCCTTCCTTTGTGCTAATCGCAGGGTAGCCTGCTGGGTATCGGAAGAGAATAACCAACTTCTGTCATTTGAGCATGGAGCATCCACGAGCACCTGAGTGACCAATAGCAAAGTAAAAATAAGCCAAACATGGAAACTCTGGACAGAAAAAAATCTCATACTGTGAGAAAACACCCAATGACAGTGCCATCTCCCTACAAATCAAATAAACTTTTTACTGCATTTCAAGCACTACATATATTTTATTCAAATGCAAACATTTATGGAAGCGCAAAGCAAAAATGTTTATAAAAAAAGTTTCTAAACTAGTTTGCACAAAAAGTATCAAAGCAGCATACAACCGTTAAAAACAACAACAAAGTTTCACAAAACTATGTAAGAAATATATACGTTATACAGTACACTACACTAATAATGAATAGCGAGTCCTTAAGCTGGTGATCAAGGGTCCCCGAAAGCTTGGGTGAGCAAGAATGTCTTCAACTGCTATAGAAAGCTCAGCACTGGGCGGGGGTGTTCTGGATCTTGGGAGTGGGGAGGGATTGTTCCATAATGCAGGTGCCATCGCAAATAATCCCTTTTTCCTAGCTGATGCCAGATGAATCAAGGCAGGCCATGGCACCACCAGGAGGGGATCTTCTAAATATCTTAGAGAATCATATAGTTTGGAAAGGCATACTTGGTTTTTAAAAATATTTTAATATTGCTGTGTCTGCTGCCCTGTGCTCCTTCTGGAGGAAGGGTGGCATATAAACTGAAAAAACGATGTTAATATCAGTGCCCGGATGAGAGATCTGATGGAACCCTCTGCGACCCAAAGGATAAATGCATAATTAATAAATTACAGTTTTTTATCTTCCTATTTTATTCAAGAGCCATCAATGAGAATTGTGATATCCCTGAACTGGAAAGGGGTTGATGGGAGAATGAGAAAGTCTGAGCCCCATGAAGCTAGCAGCCATGAAAGAGATACCTTATCGAAGCCTTCAGGCTGAAGATTTCCAATTTGCCTTCCATCCAACTGTGAAACAGTAATGAGGCTCATCAAAGATTCTGGGATGAAGGATTCCAGTGTCTGCTTCAGCCAGCGTGATCTCAAACGGTCATACTCATTGCAGTGCAGAAGCCCTAAAGAAAAAGAATCTCAGATGAGTTAATACATGCAGTCAATTTGCCACCTGTCCCAACAAACCGGCCAGGGTGGCATGCAAACCAGACTATCAGAACAATCCCTGTGAAATCAGAACCCAAAGCTAGAAGTAGCAACATTATCTCAAGAATTAGGACTAATTTTTAAAAAAACCCAACACACATCAGCATGTAGTGGTGAAGCAATCAATTGATTGGTCTCTCCCATTACCAGATGATTTGACAGTACACAATACGAGGAGTGGAAACCATTTGCTGAACAGGGTTGCCCAAAACGTGGACCACTGCTTGGTCCATGAGCTTCATTCAGGTGGTCAACAGTGTGTCTGTGGATTTGTGGTTGAAGACAGGAGACAGCAAATCCTTCACATTAAATATCAATACTGATTTTAATTGTATTTCACTTGCTTCTTTTATTTCTCACATTGCATTTTACTGTACTACAATTTGATTTCTATGTAAGAAATAAAAGCAAAAAAAACAAAACATAATTTTTTTAAAAAAATCATACAGCCCTAGCACAGAGCATTACATTTGCTACAACACAGAGAAAAATCATTTTCAAGTTGTTGGGTGGGAGATGGAGGTTTGGGAACCACTGATCCAGCCAAATGGTCAAGCAGTCCCTTTTGGAACACATATATTGATGGTAGAATAAAAATATTGCAAGAATTGCCTTTGGTGGCAAACTACATTATACTCCAGGTGGGTGCAATGAAGCACCTACTGCCCCCCCTTTTTAATTGCAAAGCACCCACAGGAAGGGATGATCTGCATTACTGGGGTGATGACAGGACAGCATCCTTCACCAAGTCTGAGGGCAGCAGGCTAGCTTAAGGGAGTATAGGGTAGGGTATGTGCCCACAAAGTCTTGCCCTACAAACAACTTGCTGCTGCCCCTCAAACATCTGCAGCTTGAGGCAGCCTCCCCAGTCTGCCAAATGGTAGCGCTGGCCCTGCTAATCCTCTTACATTCTCTCTTCCTTTTCATGTGCCTCCTGCACTCTATACAAACTGGGAAGCGTTCTTTTAATGTATCAGCAACTCGCGAGCTTGCCAAGGTTGCGTTGTTTCCCTCTCTAGCTGACCCTGCAAAATTAGAGTACCAGGGTATCACAAAGATGATGTGAAAATATCAGAGGACTGCAGAGCACTTCTTTTCATGTGCCTTCAGACTAATGCACAGAAAAATTGGTGTCAGGCAGCAAGGGCATAATATGCAGATTGCGTTTGAAATAAAAATTAGACAGCTCCAATTCCAGTTCCTGATGTGCTGGGTTTTGACTGCAATAGGGGGGGGGGGAGAATGCCGCAAGAGCTTTCTTAATGAATGCCTCTGAATAACCTGCTTAATAGGTTATTTAAGCAATCTAGCAACCAATTTGTGTGTTCTAATTGGTTTAGGAGTGCAGTGGTTTACCTGGCCAAGCATACTGAAGCGTCGCTATCGATTTACCCCCTGGAGCAGCGCACATATCTAAAACCTTCTCTCCATTCTCAACTTCCAGGGCCAGCACAGCCAGAACTGACGCTGCATTCAGCAGGTAATATTCTTTCAGTTTACCAGCTCTGTGTTTCTGAGCAGGGAATCTTCCAGGACTGCTACTGATGTAACACTTGAGTGACTGGCGAAAACAGGACGAAGTTTCCGGGAAAAGGAGGCGATAGCCCTTTAAGTGCAAGTCATTCTCCACTTCAGAGGAAAAACTGAATTTATTAAGGAGGACAGCATACTGCCAGCATTGAGGTGTTGAAAGCACTTGACTGGAGATTAAAAAAGAAATATATACATGTTACACACAGGCATGCAGAAGACAAAAGTGTGTCAACATCAGGAAAAGGGGAGAGGAAACAGCTCAGCACCAAGCAGAGATTTATGCTAAACAGATGGGCTACAGTTAATATGCAGGCTGCATTACATGCAAACGCATTTTCATCATCACTGTTTGGATCAATACAGGAGGGTAACATATTGCACCTGATTTTTAGTCTGGAATGAGTCACTCTTAGTGTGGGTGGGATTACAGAAACTGCCTTTGAATTTCCCCCTTATCACATGATTTACTTTCTGTTTTCAGTGGTATTACAGGAGAGTCAGAGTGGTGTAGCGGTTACGTCAGGCTATGACGGGGAAGACACAGGTTTGAATGACATGAAGCTTTCTGGGTCAGCTTGGGTGGGCAAGTCACTTTCTCAGCCTCGCTAGTTGGCCACTGTGAGAACAGGATGCTAGACTAGGTGGGCCATTGGCCTGATCCAGCAAGCTCTTATTATGTTCTTAACAGCACACAAGAGTTTGAAGTACTGTAATCTTTTATACTTCTCCAGCACCCAAGCTCAGGGAAATTTCTAAAATGAAAAGTTCTAGGCTGAAGTCAGCCTTGGTTCTTCTGTCCCAGAAGCATTATTCCAGATGTACAGGTTGGTTTGCATCATCTATAAATAAAGAAAAGGCACTGTGCAAATCCCCAAAGGCTATCTTACATTGCAAGAGGTATTTTTTAAAAAAATAGTGCACAGCTTAGTTCTGGCTGAGCAAACCCAGAGAAACATAGAATTTAGTCCATTTGTCTGCATTAGATTAAAGGGAAATGTCCCTGTGTCATTTGCATGCATACTAGGCTTCCTGTGCCTAATTATGAACTCTTCTTTTACATTAGAGATGGCCAACTAGCAGTGAACGGGTCATATCAAATCCCTGGGACAATTCTTCTAGTCCTTGGTGATCCAAATTTAATCAAGGTATATTACAATGCTTACCCATAATTTCATTTGCAAGGGAAAACAACAGTAACAATATTTCCAAGTTGTATTGTACATCTTATTATGAAACCAGAACACCGATGAACTGCTATGTGAATGGTTTTGTTGTTGTTTTGCTTTGAAAAACAAGGTATGTATTCCTAAATAATTAGATAAATAAGGTACATGGCAAAATGTACTTTCAGTCCTGGACTACTCATGAAAAATAGAGCAACATGGTGCCATCCAGATGCTGTTTGACTTCCATCAGAGATTTGCAGAGTTGGAAGGGACTGAGGGTCTTTCTAGTCCAATCTAGTCCAGATGTTGAAGCACGACGTTGGCCCCTAAAAACCCAGAAATTTGTCATCCCTTTTTTATGTAGTCATCAGATTTGTCCCCCGCCTTCTCAGTATAAAAGACTGAGGGAACAGAAAGCACATTTGAAAACTCAAAACTTTGCATTAGTTTGCATTCTGAGGAGCTATGCTTACTGTAATTATTTTATGGTGTTACTGTAATTATTTTATGGTGCATTGAACAAGGGGGGAGGGCGGGGGAGAGAAAAGAAACAGAAAATTGACCTGATTGAGTTCCACACTTCTCCCAACTCTTTGGAGTATTGTTTCTCAAAATGACTGAGAACAACTTGGCATATTTTCTTTTGAAGCTTTGTTTCTGATTTTGTTTCCAACTTGGAGAGAAGATGACAAAAAAGCATATATGAATACCAATTACCCAAAGGCTGTACTGTACTTATACTTTAACTCTATGTGGTACAGTTTAAGAAGCTGTATTCTCAACAAGTAACTGATGTTTCTACGCCAGCATGGATTCTTAAAAGGTTAATACAAAAGATTTGTGAATAAGTTCCCCTTCCACTTCACTTTAAAATAACTGTCTTTAATTCCAACCCCACTTACCTAGGAGAGGCCTGATTAATTAAGTAAGTAATGTTTAATTCTGAGTAGATATGGTTAAGATTTCACTGTAAGTTGTTTATTATTACTGACTTGCTAGTTGCTTCTTACCAGGTTTTCCCTCCCCTCCCCCCAAGCATCTTACAATAAATTTACAAATATAAAAATGCAGCAGCAACAGTAAAAAAAAACCTCTAGAAAAATGCAAATGCGCCAGCAAAAACCTCTAGAATAAGCAAGCAAAAGACTGTTTCTCCCTGCCTGTCCACAGAACCAGTTCAAAATATTTTGCAGCCCGAGGCAAAGGACAAGATGGTCCATTTGTCCCCAATTCCACGTATGGAAGCTGACAACACTGGCAGCAGAATGGCATCATTCACTGCACCTGGATGTGTGTGTGTGGCAGGCTGTGTGGCTCCGATCTCCAGCAGAGGGAGATCAAATGTCAGAGGCTCAGGAGTGCTAAGGACACTTCCCTCCTCCAAGTACTTGCATCTGAGGCGATTGCCTCACTCTGCCTAACAGCAGGGTTGGCCCTGCTCAACCTCAGCCTTTGTCAGGAAGGTCTGAGGTTTGCTGGGCCCACGTCCCCAATGTTGAATCATCCATACAAAAGCCAGCAGGTGAGAGGACAAGACAGCTTCCCCTTGCCCAGACTCCCTTGCTGTACCACAAGCAGCAGGAGGAAGCAGTACACATACCACTGCTCTCTCAAGGATGCATCACACCCAATCTTTCCGATCCTGGTTCCCCAAGAGAATACACACAGAATCCATCCTCTCTACTGAATGGGAGAGAAAGCAAACGGACCTCTTAAAACACCTGCTGCCAACAGTCTGTTCATAATCTCCTATACCAGCTGTGCTAACCAGGACTGATGGAAGTTGAAGTGCAAAGCATCTGAAGGTCACTCGACTGGGGAAAGGTATTCTACACAGATCATCAGATGGCTCTCCAGTTTCTCTTTATCTTGGTGGGTGCAGTAGAAGGATGGAGGCAGAACCATTGTGGTTACTACTAGGATTGCAAGAAACAAGGCTTGGGGAAATCAAGCTTCAAATCCCCCCTCAGCCATGAAGCTCCCTGGGTGACTTGGTCTCTATACCCAAAACTAATTAATGGGTTTGCAGGGGAGGATAAAATGGGGAAGAGGAGAACCAACGAAGCCGACTTGAGCTTTTTAAAGGCGGGATATAAACGTAATAAATAAACATGGCTGGAGGTGGAACTGGCCATGCCTGATGATGGCTACTTAAATACCATAGGCAGATTTACTCTCCACTCAGACCCAGTTGGGAGACAGGTGGTGGTGAATTTATCAGAATTCTTTTCCCCATCTTTTACTGTGTCCAGATAGATATATATGTATGTGTGTGTGTATATGTATATATATATATATGTGAAAAAGATCTCCCAGTTCTGAAAGGGGAAATTATTTTAAATACCCCCTTAGGGCAGAAGAATCAACATTTTGATAGAGCAGGGAGGACACAGGCGTGTGTGCGCCTCAACCAAAAAACAGCAGGGGGGGGGGGGAAGGGCTTCAGTTCTTTCTAGCTCAGTCTGCCCGAGAGTGGCTTACGACAGCCGCGCAACTTGGTGTGGGATGAATATTGCAGGATGGTGTGGGGTGCACGCTGAAGCTGCAGAGGCTCAGTAAATAAGCAAGCAGCATACAGGAATCCAGAAATATAACGCAGTGCTAAGGTCGCCTCTTGGAGGTGTGGCCGATCCTGGGTCTCCAGTGAATCCTTTCCCCTTACCAAACAACCGGGCAAGTTCCCTACGCGTCTCAACCCCTTGCTGAGTCGCACAGAGACGCCTTAACGCACAAGCACTAAGGACGACCTTTCCGTTTTACGCGCGAGGAATTCCTATGCAAGTCTCCTTCAGAGTAAGCCCCAACCGCAGCCAGTCGGGAAAGCGCGCAGGGCTGCAGCTTTCGAAACTCTTAATTAAAGACCCGCGCGAGCCTCGCTTTTTGCTACGATGTTTTGTTGCGCGCGGGGCTCGGGGGGGAGGAAGAGTCACGAACACCAGCTTTAAAATAACGGACGGATTTCAAGGGACAGCCCTTTAAGGGGAAAATAAGTTCTATCGAGTCCGGAAATTGGTGCTGCATCTTTCAATCTATATTTTTTAATACGTCTATAGCTGCAGCTACACAATGCTTCCAGTTTTCAAAGCCTTGGAGGGAAGAGGGGAGGAGCTAGCGGCGCGCGGCCGGGAAGGCTCTGCTTTGCGATTGGTTCCCGTAGTGGCAAGGAAGCCCGGGCTGCGCCTTTCTCCGTGCTGGAGGACGCGACGCCCGCTTGGCGCTCACCTGCTCCTCGGCCGAGGAGTGGGTGTCTCTCCGGCGGCAGTCGTCTTCCCAGCCACGGAGCCGCCGGGCGAGCCGGCCCAAGCGCCGCAGCGCACTCATGGCGCCCCGTGGGCCGGCCCTTCGCAGCGGAAATGGCATAGCCGAGCGAGCGCGCCGGGTCATCAGAAGGGCGGGGCTCCAGCCCCTCCTCCCGCGGCTTCGCTGAAAGTCAACCCGCTGACTTCTGTCCCTGCAGTCGACACGAAAGGAGCAGGGTTTCACAAGGGACCTCGAGGGCCATGCAATGCAGGGAATCTTTCTCCCGACGTGGGGCTCGAAAGGGGAAAGCAGTTTGGTGCCGGGCAGGACAGTAGTACGCCTACTTCACTGGGTTGTTATGGGGAATTAAATGTAGGCCACTTTTGAGATCCTAGGGGGAGAAAATGCAGCAAATAAATGCTTTTCAAAATGATACTGTGGTGCTCTACCAGCGCTTTGGACAAAGCATGTTTTTAACACAAAACACAAAGTTAAAATACCGCGCCCCCGCCCCCAAGACAGGATCATCCTTAGATGTGGTAAGAGCTGCTACTGTGGTTCCTTGCTCTTCCCAGGCAAGGGGAATTAGTCAGTGGATGGATAACTTCTACATCCACATGCAAATAAAATTTATATTCACGCAGGTTTTAAGTTAGATATATTTCAAGGAATGAAATTTACAATTAGGCAAAATTCACAGACGTTGATAGTCAAATGTGAGGCTTCAACTGTGTCAGTTTTATTTCTGGTGTACAAGTTACTCTCTTTAATTGATATTCAAACACACATATACATAGTACCAAAGAAATATTTTCATGTTCCTTTCCTGTCCAGTTTGTTAAAAGTTTAGAAATACGTTGTCAGAACATAACAGTTTTCAGAGATCTAGAGGGCTCCAATAGAAGAGACTTCCTTATTCACTTTAATGCTAGTGTGAATTTGTACCCACTGTGTACAAGAATATTCAGAGCTGCCCATCATACAGGGGCTTCCCTTATCATATATTCTCATATGCACAAATCTGAACACAAAACTGAAAAAGAAGCATTTCAGTGTTATCTTACGAAAAATGCATACACACTAAACCTGTGGCCCTCCAGATGTTATTTGACTGCGACTCTCAGCCAGCTGCAAAGTGATAGATGACAGAAGCTTTAGTCCAACAGTATCTGGAGAGTGACAGGTTCCCAATTTCTGCAATAAGTGATTTAATTTTCCAGGAAATTTAAATTATTTTCAACTTTTTATTGCTTGTAGTTTCCGTTCTTAGACCTTGGGGCTTTTGTTCTCAGATAATTCATTTTAGGTTACTATGTAGTCAAAATCAAATGATTCCATGAAGAAAACTATCATAATTTTGGATACAATTCCATTTGTCACACGAGAGCAACACAATCTAACAGGAAGAAATGAAAAATCAATTCCAGGAATCATTGTTGCACACGGACTATTACTAATAATCTATTGGAAAGTGAGATGGGGGCTGAATTCAGCCCTCCTACTTCACTCTTGCCTCCAGAAGATATAAATGGTATTATTCCAGGAAGTCTAGCTGTGGTTCACTAAAGACATGAGCACAACATCCATTTGCACTCACATTTCTTCTTGGTGGATCAGAGCATGACAAAGTAACAACAAGACAACTAGTGAGGCAAATCACGTGCAAGAGTGAAGTGCTGTGAAAATGTGACATTCTTAAATATGTTCTGCTTATGAATATAGCTATGGACTTTAATATTTCAAAATAGTTCTGTTAACCAAATAGTTCTGTTAAAACAAAATACTAGAAAAATATAAAAATAGTTAAAATGTACACTTTATACCCCCCACTTGAACATGCATGTATTTTACAACTCCCCAAAAAGAACAAAAGAACAAGTCTCCTTGAAGTATTAAGCCAAACTTAAAACAGTCCTTGCAGATGCACAGTTAAGTTGCATTTGGTCTTGAAAATGTTCTCTTCAGGATTGCAACTATCCTTTTCAGGAAGGAAAACAAGTGTTCCATTTCCCAAGAGTTTTACTTAATGTAAGTTCTCTCATTCCACATTAACCCTGAAGAAGAACTGGTGAGTCAAGAAGGAAATAGGGTAGTTTGTGAGGGCCATCTTCACGGCTGAGATATCAAGGCAGCTTTACTGTCCTTGCCCAGCAACGTTTAAGAATAGCAGGTGTTTCTGGAAACAATAACACATTGTCTTATACAGGTCTTCCCTTTACATGATACGTGCTTCTTTAAAAACTGCCACATGACTGTTGGTTAAGAAATTACTTCATGGGTATCGCTGTTAGGTCTTTGCCGTATAGTCAGTGGAGGCAGCGGCTTTCCATAGAAATCTAACACACATCAGAAAATAAACCAAGTTAACATATATAGTACCATATATCTAGCTATTCTTTTGAAGAAGAGGAACACCAATGTGGAACTGCCTGCTGGTTTAGTAAGTTATGGGGGCATGGCAAAACATACAATACTGAAAAGGTATACCTTTGTCCATAATTTTTTTAACCCATATTTTGCAATTTCTCCCAATGACATTATTTTGTCATGAAGACTTGCGGAAGAAAAATGGCAATGCTTGAAACATTTCACACCAGCAGATACTTAAGTCTACAGGTAATGTATTTCAGCGAGAAAAATCATAACATGTTAAAAGAAATATAGGAATAGGGTCAAACATAATATGAACAAAAAAGAGGGGAGGGAATTAAAAATTTGTCTAACCTGAATAGTTGGGATGATGTGTTTGATTATATATACAGGCACACCCCAAACTGTTGCTGCTGCTATTTTCCCCAACTGCTTTATAGTTAACCATGTGAAGCCCACATTGACCAGGATCAATAAAGAAAGGGAAAGGAAGAATTTCAAAGGACCATTCACTTGCAGAGTTCCTCCCTCTCTTCCACTGTTTTCCACATTAACATAGTTAGCTATAAAGCAGCAGTAAATGATAGTAGGGGCTTTTTAAGTGGACACCTTCAACTGTAATGTTGTCCAGACACACCAGCTCCAGATTTGCTTGTACACTTCTGAATTTGGGGAGTTCTTTTTTTAAGACAATACAATGTGTTTCCTAAGATAAACAGGATTTGGAAAAGGAAAAAGGAGACACCCCACCCCCACAGCCAAATTAATAAATATAGCTAAGAGAAGGAAAACATTCATCTTTACACTCTAAAAACATCCATGTGTGATACATGCAAGCTTAATACGTGCAAAATTATCAAGTAAGAAAAAGAAAACTATTGGTTTATGTGCTCAGCAGGAAAGAGAGCTAACAGGAAAAGTGCATGCAAGCAGCTCTTAGGATATTTTTGAATCTGTGGCACCAAAAATAGATGGTAAGCTACATACATCTTACTCCCCCTAGTTTTGATTCAGTTTGTCAAGTTAATTATTTTTCATACATGACGTTGCATGACGTTAAGTATTGTCATAAATATTTGCTACATAGTTTTCTCTAGTAAAAATATACATGAATCCAATGGCTTTTCCTTCTTCTTTTTGCATAAGCGAGTTTTTAAAATGGTCTGAATTTTAGGGAAATTGTCTCAACATCCCCCACGTTGTGCCTTCCAGATGTTTTGAATTACTACTCACATCAGCCCTGGCTGGCCATGCTGACTAAAGATGATGGGAAGTGTAGACCAAACCTTTTGGAGGATTGATGAAGTCTCTTGTTTCTCCTGAAGCTGAACAGTATTGGAATTCTGGCAAATGCACACTTTCTAACAGAAGATTCTAAACTTTCATTAGTGCCCATAGTCGCATCAAAAAAGCCATGGCACATGACTCTCAGTTTGTCCCCAGATTCTGTTTTATCATCTCAAATCCAAGTTGTGGCTCTTCGTTAATGAAATGCAGACAAGAATGCAAGGAACTCCATGACAGATAAGCATTGTTAACTGTATTTCTGGGAATCAAATCTATAGGTGATGAATGCCACATGCATTCTTGTGTCAGCAATTCACCAAACTGAGTTACCATGTGCAATCAGAAGTATTTCTTGCATGAGAAGATTTTCCACTTTGCGTTTACACATCAGAAAGATATGGAAAGTCGCTCCATTTTGGGTCCAAGGATATATATATATCTTTGATTTCCATTCTCAGGCTCCAGCCACAAATCAGGCTGCCTTGTTTTGAGCAAAGGGAATGAAATCAGCAAATGCAAGCCCTTCGCTCTCCTCCCTACCTCTGTTGTTCTCTCTTTTCTCTTGCTTTCTTCTCTTTATACTCCTTAAAAAAGAAAGATGCATTTTGTTACACAAATTTTTGGAAAGGCATATTATGTAACCGTTTCATTACAGTGCAAGTATTTGTGCTTACCACCACAAGTATTAACTTTTTTTTTTACTTTTTTGGAAAAAAATAATAGTTCTGCAAATGTATGAAGCTGCCTTCATCCACCTAAATATTACCTATTCTGGCTTGTAGCAGTTCTCTAGGACATGAGTGTTTTGCAGCCTTTTGTAGGGGAGATCCTTTAGAGATGAGGTTTGATCTTGTATATGCAAGGCATGTGCTCTACCACTGATCTAAGGGCGTCCCCTTTTTTGGAAATATTGTTCAATACAAATGCTTAAGCAATGAGGATATGCTACAGTGCAAAAGCATCTAGATGTATTTCACTCCATTAGTCACCTGAGAAGAAAAAGGCAGCTGAATTTTTAAAAGAATTGGCTCATTTATTGTACAATCAATGAGATTTAGAACAAAGGTCTATTTTAAAACAGATTTATCCCTACATACCACCTGAGCTTTAGGAATTCATTGATATATGTAAAGCTGGCAATATTTGGGCTTTTTTCATTTTTTCCCTCTGGTCTATACCTAAGTACATATTTAGTATTATATGTAATGGGATCCGTTACCATGGGGTGCTGGTTGCTTTATTTGTAAATCGTGGTGCAGGGGCACACCAGAGACCAATTTGTATTGAAGCAAACAGAATGAAGCAAATACCTTATAAGCAAGATGCAGCCCACACTTTGCTTTAAATGGGGGAGGGGGAGCTAGAACAAAGAATGAGCTCTCTTCAAAACATGAAAAAATATGCTATTAAAGCTGCACATAGTTAGTTGAAATGAAAGAAAAAAGCCAGCATGCAAAATGGAATAGGTTTCTGAGGAAAACCAACAAATTGTGATCTCCTCTGAAATTACCATTACGACGGGTTTCACCAAGAGGTTCAAGTTTTCGAATTCTGTTAACTTTAGTAGGAGTTTCCCAGCCAACTACAGGAAAAAAAAATATCAAAGAGCAACACCACATTGTCAAACAAAAATCTACTGATGCAAAGATTCATCTTTGTGAAGATGGAATGTATTCATTCATTCATTCGTAACCCAGAAAAGGTTACACGTATATATTTAAAGGCAAACAAACAACATATCACCGAGACAATCAAAACACGCAAATTACACAATCTCACTGAACATTTTCCTTTAGGCGTCAGTGGGAACCAAACACAACATGACTCCCCTGCTCAGCGCCTGATGGGCTCTATAAAGGACTGCTGCTGCCGTTGCTGCTGGGCAGAGTGTGCTCCGTTTTGGTTTTTTGTTTAAATTGCTGTTATTTTTTTACCTATGTCATTTTAAACTGTGATATTAATGCTGTATTTTGTTTTAGATTTTGATTTATGTGGAATTTTTTTTCCATTTCATTGTGTATTTTTTTTGATGTGGTTTATTTATTTATGACTTTTGTAATTATGTAAATCTTGTCATGTTGTAAGCCACCTTGAGCATTGTTTTTAACTGTAGAATGGCAGCATACAAATAAAAAATGGTGATGATGATGATGATGATGCAGAGATCTAGGCTGTTGGGGAGAAATTAATAATATAAATAAACTGTGCATTGAAAATTTCATTTTAAAACAAGCTGCCAGGGATAAGAATGTAAGAACAGCCGTGCTCCTTTTTTGTTGCTACTAATGACAAGTACCATCTGTAATGGGCCATTTAATCCAGTTTTCTGTCTCTAGCGGTAGCCAGCCAATATTTATGGGAAACTTATAAGCAGGGCATGGAGAGAAAGAGATTCCCTATATGCCCACAGTCATCAGACTATTTCTAATCTATGTCACGTTCACATCTGTTCACTTATTATTCATTCTGTCATGTTTCCCATTAATCTAGTTATTTTTTTAAGGGCACAAATGCTTGTATATTCCCTCAAAAGACATATTTTGATATGGCTTTCACCAAGAACTGCCACCAGAAAATTTGGGAAGTGGAAAAGGGGGTGGGTAATCCATTAACCCCAAGAGTTTTGAATCAGGTCAATTATTGTCGGAATTAATGGAGGTCCAATTCCTCAAACATCTTAATTCCAGGAGTTGTAAAATGATGCTCCCAACTATCTCCCAGTGTGTGCTGGGTGGGGTGGGGGGACTCCCTCCTAGCAAGAATATTGTTCACTCTGGAATAAAATCCAACAGTGGCAGGTTTATCCTTAAAATTTCTATGTTATGAAAAAAGCCATGTGAGATCTATTTTCCTATTATCTAAAAGGTCATGTGAAATGGCCTTTTTGAAACTGATATACCAGTAGTTATTCATGTTTACGAACCTGGTGCAAGAGGTGCTACTGATGTAGGATTTGGGGAAACTGGCTCTTCCGTATTGACTGGTTCTACTCGATGACTCCTTTTCAATTTTAGCTTCTTTGTTTTCTTTTTGCTGTTCTCTAAAGCAAAACACAAACAACACAAATAGGTATCCTGCCTTTCTATTTTCAGAATGGCTTATAGTTTCCAAATGGTAAAAACAGTGTAATCCTTTGAAACGACAATCAAATAAAAACAGCAAATAAAACTGCAACATTAAAAACGACCTTATTATCAAATATTTCCTGCCTTTCATCCAACCATTATATGCATGCTAGAGGACAAAGAAGGGGAGTTGTGGCAAACACAATAGAAGCTGGCTAGTAAGTGAAAGCCAGTGTTTATATTATGAGCATGAAACTCAACCCACCTATTCCAGAATTCAAAGTGGCGTTATCACCAGAGTCAAGACTTTCTGAGATGTGCTGGTCATTCTCATCTTCATGTTCCAATCGTTGTGTTAGGGCAGATTTATAGTTTTCTACCAATCTACTCTCATTTGATTGCTGGCTGTTCAGGCTCTGAGTGTCCATTTGCTCCTGATCTGTTTTAGGTTTCAAGGCAATGGCAGACTTTTCATTTTCCTCCCGCTGCCTCTTCTTTTCTTGTTCAATTTTCTTTTCATTCTAACAAAGCAGAGAAAAAACGCAATTTTTGTAAACCAGCAGTGCAGACATGAAAATTTGGGGTGGACAGTGGAACAGTGGGAAAGTCAGCAAAAAGAAAAACAAACAAACAAACAACTCTACAAGGATCAGTGAAAATATATTATTATTATTAAAATCATTTGTAGCACAAACTAAGCAAAACATTTTATAATTGTTTACATTCAGCAATAAATCTTCAGAGAGATTTGAAGCGAGTTCACAGTCAGCCTAGATTTTTTTTTAATCTCCTAGGTAGCACACCATCCTTTCTGCTCGATCATAGATAATCAATAATATAAAATGAATTAAACTTCAGATATAGAAGACTTAATCTCTGAATATTAATTAGTTTCTTATTCTTAGTAAAGACATGCTATGTGCAACTTTACATTTTAATTGTTTTTAAATGTCAGGTATTTAAAGGTTCAGCTGTACAAATATTTTCAGTAGCGTTAGTTTAGTTGCCCTATATGTACACAGAGCTTAATGGGGGATTCCACAAACAAACCACTGTGTATAATGTACTTAGACTTTGTAATATAGCTTCTTCCTTGCTGAGAATACTAAGCTTTTAATCACTTACATTGATTTCGGAAGCTGAGCTGCTGACATTTCTTGGTAATATTATTCTAAACCAGTTTAACTAAAAAAAGTGCTGCTATTATGAAGGCAGTTCGGACCTTAATATATGCTTCCAAAGGTCTTTGGCTCATGGGGAAAGGAACAATCAAGAGTGGTCAGAGTACAAGGAAGCTGATTTTAATGCAGCTCTTTTGTTAACACTTGTTTTTGTTTTGAATTATATTTTATGTTTTCAACAAATTTGGAAAAGCAGGAGCATATACATTTTCAAAGAAGCTCATGGAAATGAAGTATCTATAAAAAGTTAGAATGCATAGATGTAACAAGCCCATACTTAGTATTTTTCCTAGAACAATGATGGCTATCCTATAGAACGAGTGCCATACCTGGTGCAGCAGCAGAAGTTTATGGCACTCCTGGATAGGAGCCAAGCTTACAGTCCTAAGTATGGCACTCTTGTTTGCATTACTTGCAAGGGGCTGCTGCCTGATGTGCAGACATGGAAGAGAGGTACTGGACTGTATATGTACTATAATATGAAATAACAAATAGTTTGGTATTAATTTTTGGAGAACCGCCAAGCAAGATGTCCACCACAGTCTTCGCTTGACTAAGATACTGAGTTGTAGCCAACACTGCTGTTCAGTTTGTACAGCAGTGTTCCATTTGCACAACAGAACTTTCCCCTCCTCTGCCCCCCACCACCCCCACATTCAGCCTCAAAATCTGCTCCACTGGGTTGAGGGACCCTCTGGAGCAGATTAAGGAGAGGCACATGGGAAGAGGAAAAGAAAGGAAGTCCAGTTGCACGAGTAGAACGCCATGGTCACACAGCACTGTATACAAACCAGTTTTTAATATTATACATTGAATATTTAGTCTGACTGTGGGAACATATTTTAATCAATGTTAATAACTTCCAAGTAAACAATGGTGATGATCATGTTGAAAATCCCTTACTTGGACATGGATACTGTAATGTACCTCTTTTAAGACTTGTAGACCAAACCAGCACTTACCTAGGATTCTTGATATTGGTAGGGGCAGTTGCTGATCTGTGTTACTCCAAATACTTTTTCAATTAAGGGGAAGGTTGAGCAGGAAAAATCACTTCTAATCAACACTCTGACTCATAATCCATATCCATTATTGAACAGTATCAGTCTCAAATATATGGATTATCAAAAACATTTTTTCAAACATACAAATGTTCTGATACCTCAGTGATTACAGCTGATATAGGCTGGAATGGGTTGCCTCTTATTGGTTCACAGTCATCCTCATTAGGAAGACTTCTTCCTTCACGTTCTGCTTCTTCTCGCTCTTTCCGATCTCTTTGTTATTGTTGTTTTTAAAAAAAGAAAGACAGAAGATCTTCAATCAACACAATTCTAAAGGAAATGCCATTTAGGTTATGCTACTTAGTACATTATAAGTGTTTAAAACATCTCATGTACATTATGTCAGTCATCCTTACAACACCCCTTGTAACAAATGCATATTATGCCTCAAACTGCAAAGAACGAATGTGAAGCTGAGAGCACTAGCTTCTTTGAGGCCAGCTAGCAGGGGCTGAAATGAGATCCAAGTCTGAAATGTTGTGGCTGATGGCACACACACTTTTAGCTATTAGCACAACCAGCTTTCAATATGCATTTGAACATGCATTCTGTTCTATCCTTAAGGCAAACAATTGAGTGTAAAATTCTTAATAAAATCAGAACAAGATAAAATTCAATATCCCTATATTTTCCAAAGATTTTACCGCACACAAGACCACCACCTGATTCTCATGACAGGTTTCTCCAATTTTGTTGTTGTGGTATTGTTAGCAGCACCTATTTTGGATGATTTGAGACTTGTCTGTTCTTTGAAAGCACACAAGGGCAGCTTTATTTACCAGGTGTAGCGGGTAGGAAGACAGATAGAAGGGAGTTGAGTGTGTTTGGGAACCTCTGATACAGCACACTCCATAAAGAGGAATCATTTGACTAGCTTGGAGGTAGTCAATGTGGTGCTTCTGGACAATTTTATTCAGACAAACAACCATCAGGAACCAAAAGGAAAATAAAGGCATGGGGGCAGCTAGGGAAAAGGTGGGGAGGAAAGAGAAGAGGAAAAACAGTGGCAAAGGAGGCTTGTGTGGGAGAAGGGGGAGAACCAGGAAAGGAGGTTATGGGTGTCAACCATATAAAGTTTTCAGTACACAACACTTGTGAGTTAGATCCAGTTAGAGGCACTTCTTCTAGTGGAAAGTCTCTGCTGGAACCAAATCTGTATTTCAAAGCACTTTTCTGAGAGGTACAAGCAACAATAAACATATTGATTTTTTAAATAATAAATAATAATAATTAATAAATAAGACTTGTAATACTGTATATCCATTGTTTGCTTTAAAAATATATATATATTCAATCCTAGAGACAGCAACTGTAGAAATCATAGGGACAGAAGTGAAAGAAGAGAGCAGAGAGATTTGGAAAACAAGTCATTACTATGATCAAGATATCAACATCTCTTTTCTGTTATAAAGCTTCAGTTTGAAAGAGATCACTGGCTGGGCTTCTGTCTACAAAGCTTTCTCCGAAGCATGGTACAGTACTATTTTCACCTAATTTATCATAGAATAGGAACAGAAAGCTATAGGAACACAAGACTACTGAGCAGCCATTTCTAGGATGTTGACATGAAGTGAGAAAAATTGGTGCAAAGTATCTGCCTTTTACCGCCTCTTGATGAACCATGCATAATTTTCTGCAGCTGCCTGCCTCTAATCTTTACTCTACATGCTTTACTGTATGAGAAAAAGTGCTCCCAAATGCATGCAGTCATGGAAATAACTTGATACTGTGCAATCTTACATCATCTACAACTTCTACCAAAAACAAGCTTACAGGGCGAACCTAATGTCTACTCAAAAGCAACTACCACTAAATTGAATGGTACTTATTCCAAGGTAAGCAGAGTTAATGTTGCAGCCTCAATGTGCACACTTACATACGTGAGTGCCATGCCTGGTCATTAGAGCAAGCAACCAAGGCAGATGCTTGAGCACATGGACTCTGTATGCTCAGTGTGTAAACACAATGTTTCTCTGCTGCTTTTGAAAGTTTAGAAACTGCACTGAAGCACAATACATTTAAATACATTTATTATCTGGACTGAATAAATGAAACTGGAGCGCTGTACTTTAGAATGGTCATTTAATGTGTGAACAGTACACTCTGTGCTGAATAAAACACAAATCAATGGAAAAGATTGGCATGTTAAGGAATTATGAACACAGATTACAGTGGTGCCTCGCAAGACGAAATTAATTCGTTCCGCGAGTGCTGTCGTACAGCGGAAATTTCGTCTTGCAAAGCAGTCGGAGGAAGTGTGGTTTGACGGGGGGAATCACAAAACGTTTTCGTTTTGCGAGTCGCGGCCATAGGGAAATTCGTCTTGCGAGTCACCCTTTCGTTAGCGAATGCCTTTCGTCTAGCGAGGTACCACTGTATTTTTTTAAAAAACTAAACAAAAACCTCGTGTGGTCCGTCAATGAAATCATTCATGGTTGTTTTACTCCAGAATGCTGTGCACATCATAATAACAGCATGTAAGAACCTGAACCTAGCCCTAAGATTTTGCAAGGAACAGCAGGCACCACCTATGCTTCACTATAACAGCCTCACTCTAATGATGCTCCAGGTTCTGAGGAAGTAGTTGACGACTTCTACCACACAATTACCAATACACTTGGAAAGCGACAATTAACAGCTCTGGAGGGTAGGACTCAAAGCAATGGCTTCAATTTACAAGAAAGGAGATTCCAACTAAACATTCGGAAAAACTTTCTCACAGTAAGAACTGTTTGGCAGTGAAACAGACTCCCACAAGAGGTGGTGGTCTCTCCTTCCTAGGATGTTTTTAAGCTGAGGTTGGATGGCCATCTGTCATGGATACTTTAGCTGAGATTCCTGCACTGCAGGGGGATGGACTAAGTGACCTTTGGGTCCCTTCCAACTCTATGATTCGATGATTGAGTAATCTCCAACACATATTTTAAAGTAAATATAAGTTATTATGTTATTTCAAGTTATTACATTACTTCAAAATAAATAAATGAAAGTTATTATGCTACTTCAAACTAAACAAATGACATTAAATAACTAAATAATTTTTTTAAAAAAACTTAATTGTATTATTTCATACAGTCCCTTCTTATAAAGCAAAACAAACATACCTTTCTTCCCGTATCTTCCTCACTCGTTCTGCCCGTTCTCTTTTCTCTTGTTCTTCAGCTGCTTTTTGCTCTATAGTGTCTTTCTGGATTCGTTCATGTAAGGCATCAAAATCTTTGGCTATAATATGTAACAGCCAGAGTAAACCCTTCTTTATAGATTTGTCAATTTTCTTTCCATAGCCCACGATCGCTGAACAAGGCTCCTATATGCAAAAGAAAAATCAGCAGCATAATATTGTTAAATTAACTATCAACATGGACGATGAGATCCTAATTCACTGTCAATTATACAGGTGCTTGTCAGTTGGAACTCATACACATTTTGATCCATCTCAGTACTGAACTGCAAAGGCTGCAATCCAGAAAGATGCAGGTGCAGGTTTGCCTACACACTCCAAAAATGGCTTTTCTAGAAGCTGTCCTAATATACATTCACAAAATATGAGAGAAAGGATCACTTTGAAAATTTGGTACAAGAGTGATTTAAATGAGGATTTACACACTGAAAACATTATTTACTAGGGTTCTTCTAAAGCAGTACACATGCGGCATAACAGAATTTAAAGTGCTGTCATCTTAAGTGAATCCGCCATGTCAAAGAATAAAATGGGAGAAAGGATGACCCCACTACACATTCAAGGGGCGTGTGAGGACAGTCGTGGGGCTGAGCTTACTAGCCCCGCTCCCACGTGTTTGGCATAAGTGCATACCAGCATATGACACAGATCCACAGATAGAAATGTTCCAACAAATATGACAACCCTGGAATAAAACTTACAGTGAAAGACATGTTGGGAAGATTTGCCATTGCTTAAAATATTTCACTTGGTTACTCTAAAGGTTACTGTTCCCCCCCACCACCTTTTATGAGCAACATTTGTTAAATAAATAAGTTAATAAAGCTCAAGAGCAGCAATTAAATTCAATGCAATGATGGACACTACAGTGGAACAGTAACCTAAAGCATTTGAGTGGTGGCAAAGGCTAGGATGGGTTTGGCCTTAATTTCCTTACAGCCTGGATATTAAGCCGCTGAAGCAAGTCTACCTGTCTTGTATTAAAACTGATGCAGCAATCACAACCAGAGCTCAGGAGCACAGAAGAAGAGAAAATGGCCGATTGTAAAGTGGATGGGAACAATGGGTTTACATAATTCTAGTTTCAAAGTTCTGCTCACACATCAGGTTTAAGAAAGTTAATCAATCTTATTAAAATGAACCTACAATTAATCTTATTAAAATGGACTTACAATCTGACAGAGACATTTGTGCTCGTTGACAAGCTTTTCAAGAGATAAACACTCAATTACATCTGCTTCTGCCAAGGCGCCTTCTTTATCCTGCTTATTTGCTAACCTAAGAAAAAGAAAGCCACCAAGTGAGAAGATGCAACAGCGCTGTTTACATTAGTAAAAGTACAAGACAACAAGCAATAGCAGGAGAAAATCTCAATTTATGTGTGCAATAGAGTCTCCGATATTGCCCTTTTACAATAATTACTCCTCAGAGGAATAAGTTGCACATAATGGTTAATTATCAGAAAAAGAAAATCATAATATTGTATTAATTACTCTTAAAACACACAGTATACACTACACTTCTAATTTTTTTGAAGTAGGTGACTGTCAAGCTTATCGTTTTGTTGTAAATTGTTCAACAAAAGGAATGCACAAATTCAAAGTGTTATTTTTAAGTAGAGTTCAAACTTGTGTATATTCAGTGGCCAGAACCAAAAGCTCTGTATGGTGTTTCATGCCTGCGTGGTAGCTATTCATATAGGCTGGCTGGCTGGCTCTCTCTCTCTCACGCACACACACAGCATCTCATGTGAAAGGATGGCATGGAGTGGGGAGGGATCAGTTACTCTGTATATTCACACGATAGCACTTTGTGCATGCTTGTTGGCCTCTGAGGACCCTGGGATTTCCTCCCTTCTATATTAACTGTGATCCCTGGCAATGATATGCATAGTCCAAAAATTCCTCTGATTTGCATGCCAAGTATCCAATGTTCAGGGGATTTATTTTTAGGAGTAGAATCATATTAAGCAACAGACATTTGCAATGTAAACCAGCAAGTCCAGTAAGGAGGAAGGCAAGCAATGGCACTTCCTGGTGCTGCCTCATTAGAATAGAATGGCCCGCCTTGAAAGCAAGGCTGGGTTTCCAACAGGCAGAACCAGATTCCCCAAGCGTAAAGTAAGCAATTTGCTCTGTTGTACATCGTAACTGGTGAAGGCTCTCACACTCCACAGCTTTCTAAGATGCACTTTCCCAATGATCATTAAGGTCTAGGAGGATTAAGTAAGCAGAAACTGTTTTAATGGAAATCACACTCCTGCTCTGTTATTTACCCTCACAAGGATATTGCAAAGCACCTTGAAGCACCAGATCCTAAAGAGGCTTCCGGCAACTCAGGATTTTTTAAAAAGGTAAGTAGTTCGGTTTTATTTTACATCAAATAATACAAAGTAGAACACTGAGTAATTTAAAAGCCCCCAATGTTAAGGTGTGTTAAGAATACAGGAGATGTCTGCCCTCTGCAAAGTTTGAATACATTTTCAATAGATATGTTTGTAGAGCTTTATTACTTAGGTACATGAATACTAATCTGCTAGACATGTTTTATGCACCCAAACTCGTTTCATTTGGAAGCATGCCAGCAGCAGCTTAAAAAGATGAGAGTTCATTTTTAATTTTCCAAGTCAATAAAAGCATTCTTTGCACAAATTCCTCATTTCAAAACCGAGCAAGGTTCACAGCAAAATATATACTTGAAGCTATATTCTGGGAGGTGGGAAAGTTAAGAATACCAAGCTAAACACTGCATGAAGGATTCTTGTTTTATTTACTTGTATGCTTATTATACCTACTTGAATATGGTGTGGAATCAAGGAAACAGAAAAAGGCTGTAAGAGCCTCAGGGAACTTTATTACAGTTGGAGAGCTTCAGCACTTTTATTTTAGGAATCATGGGAAAGGAGTGTATGTGTACATTTGACAGAAATGACATCATCTTACATTTATGAAAAAAATATGAGTACTGGATGTGGAAATGCTTGCAGTCAAAGGTCATGCTCACAGATAACAGATGTAATGAAACTTTACTCCAGGATTTCCTTAATCCTCAAAAAGCTGGGGTATTATTATAAAAGGTTAAAACATGATTTTTTAAAAAGTTCAGCTAAACTTGCCTGCTGCAAGCTGCAGGGTTAGCACAATATAATGCCTCAGGTGGCCCTTCCATTGGCTTTACAAGTGATTTAAAAATATTTTATTTCTGTACTCTGAATTTAGATAGTGGCTTTTCTTATTTTCTGCATTCAGAAACTGCTTTGTCTGTCAACAACCCCCCTCAAAACAGAGAGTATTCTATAATAATCAGGGCATGCTGGCAAGAGCCTTCACTGCCAGGTTGTCCAAAGTTACTTCATACTCCAGAATGCTGGTCTTCAAATGGTGAGTCACAGCATGACCTAAAGTGGGTCTAAACTGTAACATTACCACCATAGAAATATACATTAGAACATTAAAAAGTGAGCTCTGGAAAGCCTTGTTGGGTCTAAACAATGGATCCCAAGTCTGAAAAGGTTGAAGATTGCAGCCCTAGAACACCTGCAGCATTTTATTGGGGACGTGCCTTTCAGAAATATTTTTTTCCTGCCATTCTTGTTATTCTCCTAGAGAATCTCAGGGTTCCCTAAACTACAGTTTGGAAAAAAAAAACTTTCTAGACAAATCCTGCAATGTTAACACTGCAAACACTCAAAGGAAACATTAAATTAAGATATCAACAGATATTGTATCTCTCTTAGTCTGATTAAATGTGCAATAACCACTTTAAAAATGTCAATGACTAGCTCAACTGCAGGGTACCCAAGTCCTTAGGGTATTTCACCAATATAGAAGTAGACATTTTGTTAAGCAGCTGAAACAGTTCAAGTCTCCCTGCTTACCAGGGAAAGCGTCAACAAGGGAACAAATCATGCCTGCCCTCCAAAGCTCGCAACACAATATCTGTCTTGCAATGACAACTAAAACTCTTGCAGAGAACAATTCCTACCTCCAAGAGTATTGGCACGGCCCATATGAAACTGTTCATAACATTATTCAACAAACAGTACAGTTGCAGTTACAAATACAATTGATTTCTCCAGTCACCAAGAACATTAACTCAATTTATTTATGGCTCTTTCCAAGTAACGCATGCATTTATGGTGCTGGTTTTTTTCAAGTTTGTTGCTACCTATTGGCAACTGAAGCTCTGGTTTCATTATGAGCAGTTTCTTATTACGAAGTGCTTCTCCTCCTCCTCATTTCTGAATCACGCTGCCTTTCTCTGGGAGTATTCATTTAGTGATCTCCACCCTGTATCATTTGGTTCTTACCTCGCGAATTATCAACTCTCATCCAATACCTTGTTATATAATAAAGCTGTTGTAAAAACGATACATGTGTTGACCCTGGTCCAACACCAACAATCCTTAAAAGAATGGCAATGCTATTCTTGAAAAATGAAGATATTCTATTCCTTATTTGAGACTTTAAAAGAGTAGAATCTTCACAAGGCATTTTAAATATACTGTATATATAAAAGCAATACTGCAACAGGGTGGGAGGAGAGGGTATATTTACAATTTCAAACATTTAATATTTAAATTAGTTTCTTATGTCACAGCAGCCTATAATAGAATGATAAAGCAAGTAGCAAATATAGAGTTATGGCCAATGAAATTGCTACACAAAGACTTTTGCTGGTGCAATGGAACTTCCATTTCCTTTCCTCACCCTGTGCTTGAGCAAATCTGTTCTAGGGGTTCCCCCAATCCTCGGGAGCTGATGGGGGGCATGAGGGGAGATGGTGAGGAAGTTCTACTGAGCCAGCAGAAGTCCTTGCACCAGTAGGATGAATTCGAAGAATACTAGCCTAACATCTCAAAATGTTGCAAACTTTTTAGAAAGCAACAGCAGCAGAATGATAAAATGCTAAAACAGCAAGTAACAGAGAAAATAAAAACAAAAATTGTCATTTATTTATTTTTTAAATAGTTTGTCTGGATACCTAAAGGAAAGGATGGCCTTCAGGAAGAGTGCACCAAGAATGAGATACCACCATTCAAAAATTTAAAGAAATCTATCCCAGCTGCTAGTCACTTCACCTTTGGAAATGGGAGCACTAACAGAATAGTGTCTTGAGGAAGATCTTAACACTCAGGCAAATTCATATGGAGGCAGATACTCTGATCCCAAACTGCACAAGACTTTCTAAGTTAAAACCAGGGCAATCATCTTGAGTTAAAAGCAGAGTTTTGCATTGTTCCTGGAAGCAAAAGAGGCCAGTGCAAAGTTTATTACAGCCATTTTCTATTCTTTGTTGTGTACACTTGTGTTTCACAGCTAGAGAGATGTAGCAATGGAGTACAGTACTGAGCCTCTTAAAAAGCGTATGAGCAACAGCCAACGTTTAAAGGTTTATTTTTAACCGTAATAACAAGGCTGCAAGAATTACAGTTTTACATTAATTAAGTTTAATGCAATTCAAGTTAGTGTTTTCTGTAGGTGACAAAATAGACTATCGTTCTGCCACTTAATTACTAAGTGGTTAGACATACTAAATTAATGTTGGGCAGGGATGTGTTAGACTGTGCTAAGATATATTTTCAGGTTGCTACCCTGATGTGTCAATTCAGTACATCAGTTCATTTTTACATGCACCAAACTGATTTAAAAAGAAAATGCTAAATTGTACCAAGCAGTTTTGTAACATTACTGAAGAAAGTCATCACAAAATTTTCTGCTCTAGGAGTCACAGCGTTTTGCAATGTATTATCAGAACACAGCTTATTTTTCTAGTAGACTGCAAGTTTCCAACAACTGGTACTGAAATATGCTTGCCTATTAACTTCCAGAACACTCATGGTATTCTAAGGAAATGGGATTGGAGACTGCACTTTAGGCAAATGATACAAGGAGGCACAGAAAATTATTCCTCAATATTAAGGAGGGAGAAAAACACATTTGAGAAGGGACTAATAGGACATACTCAGCAGTTGTATCAATGAATTAGGTGTTTCCCACAGTATCATATGTCAAGCAAATACAGATCTCAAGCCATAAACCCCAGCTATATAATTTTCAGATGCTCAAATGGTTACATTAATAGGCTTACTTACAACAAGGTACCATATTGCTGGTACTTACTCACCACCTTCCTTAAAGGCACAGTCTGTATGGCGTCAGGTAAGCACTGCTGCCAAACCCAACTTATTAAATTAAAATATGGATTGCACTTTAACCAAATCATTAATTGATTTGTGAACTATTTCTGAACCAAGCCCTTTAGGGAAGTTCCACTGTTTACAATCGCCAACTGGAAACTGTTTCAGCATGGAAGTATTCAACCATTGGTGCTGTAACATAAGTAGACTCATTTTTAGCCAAACTGAGTGGAAAATCATGGCACCAGAACTGCAAATGCCTAATGGCATTTACTTTAGATGCCCTATGTGATCTGGCCAAACAGCACAATAAGTGGTTTTTAAGTATCAAACCTCCGACTTCATACAAAAGTGAAGTTTGTACTCAGGCAGCCATGTTGAGGGAATCAATGTATGAAAAATCCCACTGAGTACAGCTCAAAGCCTACAGCTCTTGCCACCCACTCTTTATCCAGTTTTCACAGATAAGTCCACAGCATATGGGTACAGGATATAGTTACAACAAAGGGGCACCATAGATTATACAACAGCATACAAAAACGTGATAAACAACAGAAAAATCAGAGTGAACCAAACCAGCAAGCATAGCCTTAACATGAAAGCAATGCACCAAAAGGTCAGTCAAACTGAAAGCCTACCAAGACTTTTGCTTCTTTCTCTCCAAGGCCATAAACCTTTTCCTTCTTTCTCTCTCTTTCCCACCAACCTCTCCACAAATAAAACCCTTCAATGAAAAACAAGCATTACAAGAGCTGGAATTTGGAGCATAATCCTGTGAGAGGCGCACTTTTATCAAAGGGCCATGAGACTGCATGTTAGGGCATACTCTACTGGGAACAGTTTACAGTATTTGCAAATGTCAAAAACATGAATAGAAGATTTCCCCCAAGGGACTGGATCCTTAGTCAGCAATCAACAAGCTATTTAATCTTCAGAGAGTAGAAACTGAAGAGTAACAAGACATTGATATTACTTCCCTCAGTCCAGTACAGAATAAAGCATTTGTGAATAACAAGTTTTTATATATAATCCTACTCACATTCTGGTAATGTCATTGGCAATGCCTGATCCTTTGAATAGGCTGAGCCACTCTTTTAAAAAAGTTATTCAAATTGGGAATGGTATGTGCATGCATGTGTATCTGTCAAGACACAATTTACAGATGTGTAATGAAAAAAAATCCCTACAATATCCAAATTTCCAATATAACTGGCTGGGTTTTTATTATTTTTAAAAAGACCTGTATTATTATCTGCCTGTTTTATCTGCTGTTTCATACTTCATATGGTTGTTTTATCTTATTTATTGTTTGCAACCTTGGGTACCATTGGGTAGAAAGAGGATATAGATATTTAAATTATGTAAGGCAGAGGTGGGGAATCTCAGGCCCAGGGGACAAATATGGCCCCAGCATGCACTATCAGGCCCTTGGGACCTTTGCAGACCACACCCCTTCTCACCAGCCCTGCTCCATGCCCTCAATTGTTTTTGCCTGACTAGAACGCTTCCATGAATTGTGTTCGTTTGCCTGGATAAAGTGAAGTATGTAGGCTCCTGTGTGTGTTTGTTGTGTGGGTGCAACAAAGCCTAATGTACAAAAAGGTAAGAGTCTCAAGCTATCGTCCCACTCACTTTTGCCTGTCATCCCACCCAACCCTGTCATGCATTCCCTGGAAAATGTGGCTCCCAGGTTGAAAAAGGCTCCCCATCCTTGATATAAATAATCCACCCTCTCCAAATCAAAGTAATGACTCTTCAAGTTTACCAAGAATTTCAGGTTTTAGAAGCAACAGCTGTATCTCTTCTTAGGAAGTACAAAATAACTGGACTGCTTCCATGCCCAAAAAGAAACTAGCTTTTTGTTTTTGATGTCACAGATTTAGTTCTTTCCAAAGTGCAGAAGAAATGTTTCTGACTTTGTAGTCATGATTAGCAGATTTCCGTGCAGATTATCTTACTTATTTCATTCCTTTAATAAATACAGTTGTATTTATTAATAAATGCAGAAGAGTACATTCTAACCCGACATGGTTATTGTTTACTTTCATACGTTTCACTACACCAAGCAGTTGGCTCTGCAAAGTTTAGACAGCACCATGGTTAGCTCTGGAGAGAGAAGGTAAGAGGTAAAAGATCATGCAAGTCTCCAATTCATGATTAGGATTTATTTATTTTTTTAAAAAAACACGTTTACATATGTAATTTTCAAGATATTGTCAGCCTGCAGACCACTTGAGTTTTCCTTCAGCTCATCACACCAAAAAATAATAAAAAAGATGTAGTACAATATTGAACCAGTATTAGACAGTCAACAATTATGTGTATTTCCTGCACATTTCAAAGAATCTTGAGAAGCTTACCACTGACCAAGTATTTCAAACAGCATGTCCAAGGGAAAAATAAAATTTGCTTTATGTGCAACCTATTTATGGTAGCTTATGCTGCTGCATTTTTCTGACTCCCCCTCCCTCTTTGTTAAAAGTTTTCTGCCATCCTTGTAATAGGTCTGTGGGTAAACAACAGCTTACTAAAGTGGTTTTTAATCCTTAGGTTTACACAACTGTCTGGTTTTAAAAAGAACAGAACCACAGAAAACTCTACAGAAGATGAAAGACCGCCTTCAAGAGCTTAAATTGCGAGCAAAGGAACTGCAATTAATAGAAGAAAACAGCCGTTCTCCTAGTGTTGTGGCAGAGGAAAAAGAATTTGAACAAACCGCTGTCATTTTTGAAAAGGAGCCCATAACTGAAAGGTACCTGAATGAAATCCAGCAACTTCACAATGATATTAACAGTTTGGCAGCAGACGTCCAAAAGTTCAGCCAGCAGCAAAAAAGCCTAGTGGCTTCCATGAGGAGATTCAGCGTACTTAAAAAGGAGTGCAGCATCACAAAAGGGATAAAGGTTCAAGCAGAACACATTAGCAAGTGCTTGGACGACTTGTCAAAAACACTGAAGAAAGCAGAGAAAGAACATGGTTCATCATCTGCCATCATAAGGGTTCTGAGTGCTCAGCGGGCGGTCCTGTTCCGCCGCTTCCAAAATATCATGTTTCTGTACAATACCGCCATAACAGCCAAGCAAGAAAAATGCAAAGCTTTTATTGTGCGCCAGCTTGAAGTGGCTGGGAAAGAAGTCTCCGAGGAAGAAGTGAACGACATGGTTCAGCAAGGAAAATGGGAAATCTTCAACGAAAACTTGCTCACCGAGGTCAATATCACAAAAGCTCAGCTATCTGAGATTGAACAGAGACACAAAGAACTGGTCAATCTGGAGAACCAGGTGAGAGACTTGAAGGGCCTCTTTGTCCAAATCTCACTTTTGGTGGAAGAACAAGGCGAAATGATCGACAGCATCGAAATGGAAGTTGTCAATACTCAGGACTATGTTCAGACGACAACAGAGAAATTCAGGCTGGCGGCAAAGTATCGAAAGAAGCATCCGTGCAGAGCAATATGCTGCTGGTGCTGCCCCTGCTGTTAATAGGTTTTTTTTTGGGGGGGGGGGGGATACAGGCAGTTAAATGTTCTTTGCAATAGCCCTAATCCAGTATGTAATGAACATAGGCAGCCCTGCTTTGGGGTGGGGGTGGGGGAATTGCACTACCAGGCAAAGCCACAGTTTGATTCAACATTTTCTTTCCTTTCACATGCCCTGAATGCTGCAAATTTGGCAGGGGATCTAAGGAACAAAAAGGGGTGACCTACAAGGGAACAGGCAGACTTTCTGACCCTCATCCCCTGCCATTGCTTTTTAAGATCTAGTGGAGGACTTTGCTATAATAGTGAAGAGTTTCTCAAAAAAGGGAACAAGGTAGTGCTGGGTGTAGCAGGATAGAGTTCTGTTACCAGTCATAGGAACTTGTCAAACAGGTGCTTGTGACAACAGGTATAACCACGTGCCACACAACACTCGCCTCCACATTCGATTCACTTCCTTGGAAATTGACTGTATGCTCCTAGCAATTTTATTCAGCAGTTTAGATGAAGGAAAACTGCAAGCCAGTAATAAATGCTAGAACAATGTCATACAAAATGTGCTCAGCAAATTTGCAGCGAGTTCACATTCCTCTGTTGTCTGGCTTTTCTAAGAACAAAGAGTTTGAAATAATTTGTGACTGTGGTATTCGGCAAAATACTATTTGAAGAACAGGGAACTAGATTGTTCAGCTACAAGAGCAGCACTGAAACAGGTTAAAAGGGGGAAAGATTGTTACAAAAACATTATATGTGTAAAATCTTTAAGAATGCAGTAAAGGATATAGCTATTTTTGTATGTTACACGTTTTCTTCCATGTCATTTGTATAAACATAACAGTTCTATGATATTTTGGGAGATGTGCATCTGTAACCAAGGTCTTGGTTTATACTTTCAAAACATAAAAAGTTTCTTCAATATATATGATTAAAAAAACAAAAATTGGTGCAAATGCATAGCACGCTTCACCCAACTTTGAACATTTGTTATTCAAAAAAAGGAATTATTCTGGCAGCAGAGCTTTTCTGTGTCTGTTAAACAAGTGTTAGCAATACAGGTTTATTAATTTCATCCGAAGACTAGGGTCAAAAAGGTAAAAAAAATAAAATGGGAAAAAGGCTATTTCATACATTATACATGAAAAAAAATGTTTGTCCCTTCCTTGTAGCCAGTTCCAGTTTCCTGGTGTAGAGGGCCTGTGTAAGCTGCCATCAAGCCACAGGCTAAAGCCAAGAGAACTATTTTAGGCATGTTGAAAGGCTTCATCAACCTCAATAGACTTTTTCTGGTTGAATCACAATACCCTCCACCAAGCCATTAAAGAAAAAGTTATTTTCAAAAGTTCTCTCTGTTCACAAATGTTTTGCCATAGAACATACAACACAAGCTGAAAGTTGTACTGGACACATAGAAATAGGTATGTGGTTCTTTGACCCTGAGCATAACATCTGTTTATGTAAGCATTGCAACAATTAGACCATAAAAGGGATTGGCCCATTTGTGGGCATGAGATTCTTGTGGTCATCTCGTAAATATATTTCCCCCCACAATTATGTCAGAACACAGTAACATGACATTGACTACTAAAAACACAAAACTAAAGACATATTATTAAGTAGCTAAAGTAAATTGATTACAATGAGTCCACTCTGAATGTGATTTAAAACTGGAGTCATAATTCTTCAGAAACGAAAAAGCTATTGTCTGCAGAAGAACTTTTTTTGCTGCCAGCAGCTTTAGCTCTCCATAGTTGTCAGATTACCACATTTCACAAATGCTAATTTAATTTATTTAAAAAGCTAATTTATTTTTACTCAGAATAGAAAAGTAAAAAGACTATTACCATATATATATACAGTTTGTTACATAAAGTGCAAATCTATCACTAGTGTGAGACAAGCATGAAAAGTATGTGTGGGGAAGATTAAATTAAACCATGTTGGCAATTTACATATTAGAGAACTAATACTTTTGGCACCCTCCAGAACTGTGTCTATCACTATGGCTTATTTTCAGGGTACAGCTTATATTTCGCAAATGCGCAGAAATCCTGCTACGGCTTATTTTATGGCTACGTCTTATTTTAGGGGAAACACGGTATACTGTAATTGATATGTACTTCATACATGTCATATTAAAATGAAGCTTTAAAAAACAAGTACTTAAGAATACAGACTACATTCAGAGCAGATTCAAGCATTACATTTTGAATTCTAGTACAAAATGTGCTAGCTAGGTATCTTCCACAATTAACATGGAAGGCGCAAATGAGATCTGGCCCCACCTGCAGACCAGGTTCCAACAACCTTTCAAGGCTTAGGAATCTGGGAAGAAGTGTCAGGACTAAGCAAAGAACGCTCCCTCTTCCATTCTGCTGGTACAAAACTAGAGGGTAGCATTATATTAAATCACTTTGTGCATGGAAAAGCCCAGAGTTCTTTCTTATGTCCCAACCAGGGAACTCTGTGCTATCAGAAAAAGAAGAATATACCCTTTGTGACTGGTATGAAAATTCAATAGGCTAGTGGAATCTAGTCTGCTTATTAGAAGGATTTTAAAAAACAAAACAAAAAACAAGTCTACCAAGAGGTTAGAAGTCTAAGTTCCCATGTGAACTGCCAAGTATGGGATTTTTCTTCTATGGACAACATGGAAATGCAGAGTGCTAAACTTGTAGCAGGCTAGCACCTTCGTTTTGTTGGCTTATTTCCATGGCTGACTTACTCACCTGTTAACAAGCCAGAACAGTAAGGTAAGATCAGATCCATCTTAATACCCTGGTCTGTTAACAGAGATTATGCCACTGTTCCCCATTTTGGAGAGAACAAAATGGGAATTGAGCCTCAAATGCCAACATGTGAGTGGATGGGTGAGCAAGGAACACTCTTCCTCAACGCCTGTTCCTAAATGATGTTTTATGAAGTCAGGAACAATCATGCAAACCTGGTGTTTAAATGATAGATCAATTTTTTTAAAAGTGTCTGCAATAATTTGAACCAGACATGTAAAATTTAGGACTCTTGTATCAGTTCATAAAGGAAAGCATGAACAGCTGATGCTGTTGTTCAACCCTGACACTTAAAATTCTCCCTCACCCTGGCAGCATTTTTTTTTAAAATGCACACTAGTCACTACCAAGCTAGTCAGGTTTTTCAGACCAAGCATGTCCAGTTAAAATCTCATACCTGTATAGCATTTTCTTCCAACAGCTGTGTATTTACATTCATGCAACCTTGTAATTTAAAGTAACCTGAAGGAATAGCTGTGGCAAAAATGTAGCAATACAACACCATGGATTTGCCATTTACAGAATTTTGTGCTTAAAAGCAAAGGCTTTTCAGTTTACTGTACTGTGGTCAAAAAAATGATAAAGCATGATTTATGGGATGAACTGATTATCCTTATAAGACTCTAGGACAGAGTTTCCCTCAATTATTTTTACAACACCTGGTTTCTCCACCCTCTCAACCAACCAGCCATTATAGCTCCTTAGTGTAATGGCTATATTTTCTTCCTACACTGGTCTCATTCACATATAACATTAAGCCAAACTGTGGCTTACTGTGAATGAGCAAGTGTGCTGGTGCACAGTGATGAAACTGCAACCACTGACTTAAGTTCCTCCCAAACTCCTCTACATAACTGAGAGCTAAGCCATGGCTTGGTTTAGTGTTCTGCGTAAACTTAGGATCCTGGGCTCTCCCAAACACACTGTGAGCAGTAAGCCAATAATAAATCTAAGTTACTGCTAATGGATCATTTGGAGTCAGGCAAACCACAAGCTCAAATCTGGACACAACAGTGAGTGAAACCATGGGAGAGGAAAGAAGCAGCCACTGTTTCCTCCTGGTGCATCAGCACACTTCCCCATTCATGGAAAGCCATGAGGTTCCTAGGAATGGTTATCAGCTAAACATGCTTATAGGCCACCAAGATAATCCAACATGAACTGAAGCAAAAAGATATCAGAAAACACATGTGTTACATTATTGACAGTCATTCTTTCCTAGTCATACTCCTTCTCTTTGATCTGCCTCCTACTTACACTGGAGACAAATAAAATAGTAATGGCATGGAATAGTCCACAACGTTGTAGGAACAGGCATATACAAAAGCAAAGACAAGTAAGAGACCATTCTTGATCCACTATAACTGACTGCAACTGATATTTACACTCACTGGCATAAAGAGTTTAAGAAAAAGTGCCTGAAATAGATTACAGCAACAATATGGGAGCCTCTTTTTGGAAGGTTCAGTAGTATTTAAATAACCACTACGTAAGTGGCACAGAAACCATGCTTAATTATTACTTCACCACTGCTCCTAATCTCCTAATCTATGTGGCAAAATTCTGTTTGACCAGCCCTGTACATGAAGTACATGGCTTTAGCAATACCTTCCCCTCCCCTCCCCTCCCCTGCAGCTGAACATACATCAAACTAGGGATACAATTAAACATTTTCAGAAAGAACAGACAATGATTTTTGCCTTGGCATATTACAATATTGCAAGTTGTATGTTGCTGCAATTCAGAACATTTCCTTAAAAAGTACAGGATGTACTGCTGAATTTACTTCCTAAAAATCTCTGCTTTTATTATTAGTCATAATTGCTACAAAAAGACACTTGAAACCTCAGACTCAGGAGTAATTAAATAATTTTACGAATAAGAGCTATGTTACAGCACCACACACATCCCATCAGAATAATTCTTTTGCGTGATATGGTAAACAAGTTCCCTTCTGAAAGGATGTGTTGCTCACTTATCTCTTCCTGACTGTGACAAGGATGCCATCTAAAACAAAGCTTCAAACATTGTTTGAAGGAAAACATCGTTTATGATTATGGAAAAGCATTGAGCTAAGTTTATTTTTATGGACAAGAGGGACAAAAATGTTTCTATCTAGAAGTAAACTGGATTTTTTAGCAGGCCACAAAATGTATTTATAAAGAGTCTTACATCTCAGAATAGTACATCAAATCTCCTGCCTGCTTCTGTGTCACTGGCCCTAGCTTACCAGAAGTGCTGGTTATGACCTATAAATCCCTATCTGAAAGACTGCATTTTGAGATTTTCAATGAAGCCCTTCTCTCTGTCCTACAACCTTCACAGACATGCCTGAACGGGGGAAAGGGCCTTCTTGGTGGCTGCTCCCAGACTCTGGAACTCCGTCCCTGGAGAAGCTAATTCACCTGCAAATGCACTTTTTTGCTGCTGCTGTGCCTGCAGACCAGCCGACTGCAGCCAGGCAGGTGGAGATGCTAGTTGTCAAGGGTGGCACCCATCCAGTCACAAAAGGCCAGTTGCTAGTCAAAAAATGTGACTGGCGCTCAACTAATTTTGAACGCTGACTCCAAAGTAGTCTGGCTGATGGAAAGCTCCATATGGTTTAGAAGAGAATTCCTAGTACTGTACAGTCTTGGAGAAATCTACTCAGAAGCAAGCCCCACTGAATTCAATGGGACTTACCGGTACTCTTTATTTCTGTGTATAGGATTCCAACCAAACATTTTAAAAAGTCTTCTAATCCCCTTTAAAAGGTATTGAGACTCTAAACATATCTGACTGATTCAGTACAAGAACACACATTCAGAATGTATTCACTTTTATCTACAACTTTCAGCACTGAAATCCTCACATCCTTCTGAAATAGTTTTAGGCTGATATATAAATGCCAGAGGTAATCTATAGAGCTTTATAGCCAGATAGGTATTTGTAACTAAGCCTTCGAAATTAAATTCCTGTGTTCTATACCAGAATGGTATTTTTCTTGTTTTACTAGGATTGTGCTCACAAATATTGATCACTCTAAAAGGGGGCTTTTGGCTGAAGAGTACTTAGTCTCTGAGAATGTATTTGATTCATATAGGCAGCAGGTCCATTCATGTGCATGCTTTAGTGCAACAACACAATCCTAATTCCCCCAGCCCAGCCGGAGGTGCAGTTAAGGGGTATCTGTTATGCTATCAATAGGAGGCATGTATAGCATGCCTTTCCAACCAACAGCAGCTTACAATTAGGTGTCACTAAACAACATGCAAGGTAATGCTGCATATCTGTTCAAAATATATTAAAAGGCACAAACACATACACTAGAATAATTGGTCCAACTAGTTAAATCATGACCCACAAACAGTCTCTTTCTGACTTCATATGAGATGCACTAATATAGTAAAACCACTTTCAGGGCTTCTTTAACATTTGTTTTTCTTATCAGATAAATAAGGGGCATAGAAAAGTGAAAAATAGCACTGATTTTTACCTAATATTGGGGTATAGTAATCTGCCATTAGATTACATGAAAGCAGAGCCTAACAGAGGACACCAGATGCGAAGGAGGGTAGAGCTTGGGTGTGAAAGAGAAAAATTCAGCCCATTAAGTATCTGCCAGAATTCCTTTGGTGAGAGAGGTGGTGGGAGGGAGGGAGATGGGCAGACGTGTGCACATATAATAATTAAAACTGGATGCCAATTTGCATCTATTGGTTTAAAGGAGGGAGCTTTTGGTATGAAAATGTTCAAGATGGCTGCACTAGGTAAGCTGGAAAAAATACAGTATTTGTACAAACTTGGAAATTTACAGCGTGTTTATATTGAAGAAAACTATCAACATGCTGAACTTATTCATCTATCAAGACTTCGAGTGAAAATATTATGGACAACTAAGATGTACTTTTGTACATAACTACTCGTGCTTTTGCCCCAGGTATGAAAGAGGGCATCCATGGGCCTGATACCTCACAACCATTTCAGTGTTTTTAGATTATAGTGGGTGAGCCAATCTAGTTCTCAGTTTCTACAATTTAACTCAGGTCATTAGTAAGACAGATCACATCACCACCAAATCCTTTATACCAAATAGGTGCAGAAAGCTTTTTGAGATAATGGTAAATATATTATTATGTGTCATAGGGAAATACAAGTACATAGGAATACATCTCTCTCTCTCTCTCTCTCTCTCACACACACATACACACACACACACACACACACACACACACACACACTCTTCCTTTGTGCCCAGTGAAGACAGATGGACTTTCAGCAAGTATTGACTGAAACTTCAACGGAGACAAACAAATCTAATTCTAGATAGTGGCCCAGAAATAAATAAAAAAATAGGTTAGATATTCTTCTGCAAAACCATCCCTCCTAAAGTTACAACCTTATACTAGCTTAAAGGGATCATAACAAGAAATTGCCTAGAAGCATAACTTCATTCATTTCACCCTAATTGTTTTAGAGCAAACTGTTGTCAGTATTACAGTTGTCTAAAGTGAAGATGGTAGGACTAGGAGTACGATCAATTCACTCCCCCAAATATGTAGCTCAATAATTAAGTTAAGAAATAAAAATAGCAGCTGGCAGCTATAGCTAACACATTCCAAAACAAAACTCTGAACAATTTTTATTATAAAACGATTGAAGTAACTGATGACAAGATCCTCACCTGTAGGGATTTATCTATAAAAAAGAAGCTGCTAGACAGAAATGTGGAAAGAGTTCTAAAGCAGCATTTCTCAACCTTTAACCTATGCCCCCTCTCAGATTATATAAAAATGTTATGCCCCATCCACATCTGGTGCCCCTATTTTATTTTTATTTTTAGAAAGTATTGAAACACTGTTGACTTTTATTCATAAACAGTATTTTGGGACTTAATTTAAAAAACAAATCAAGAATATTTATATTTATATATATATATATATATATATATATATATATATATATATATTCCCCCCAAAAAATTCAAAAATGCACACGAAATTTCAAATTTCAAATAGTCAGATCTTAGAACACTTTAAATATCCAGTCTGTTGCACAGCAAAATCAGATTCACTACGGCATAAATTGTATAATGATGTGGAGAGCCTTTCTCTTGTTTTGGGATATACAGGGAGATATTTCAACCAAAAATTTTCCCAACTGGATTTCCTGAAATCCTTGTCAGTTGAATCACATTTGAGTTGCAAAAACCCAACATCAGGGATAAAAGATTATTCAGAGTGTTCTCTGCAATTGGCAGGATGGTTTGCTCAGTTTCCTCTGCCAGATATTTTGTACAGTCATCAGAATTAAGTTGCCACCGGAAGAGTAACTAGGGTGGTGCAACTGGTGTCCAAACAACAGGTGCAAAATGAAGGAGGGTGTGAGATTGGTCACAGGTGATGCAGTACAGAAAGTCATTGTAATAGCACAAATTTCACACAAATACAATTTTCATATTTATTTTGTTACCAAAAAATTAATACTACCCATGGTTAATTAATACAAAAAATAAAAAGTTAACGGTTTTAGTAATTACATTAAACATTGATTTTTTCATAATTAAACAATATGAAATTCATCTCTAAATGCCTGGCATTTGTTCAATTAATTTTAAGCACAACTTTACTGTCAATTAATAAACCGTTTAGTAAGTGCTGTATTAAGTAATGTTGTGCTGAAAACACAATATATTAAAAATTGCAGCCCTATCAGGTCAAAATGTTACCAGCTGCTATTGAGTGTCACTTTTCTCATTTCATTCTAATTCTAAATTCATAGTTCTAATTTAAAGCCCCACTGCTTTCAACAGAAGAATTAAGAACATGTAAGTTAGCATTACATTAAAATGGACTTAAACCTGCTTCACTGTGGCTGGATCATGACCATATTGTTCAGAAAGGCAGAAGGGTATTTTACTCTGCAGGTGTCTAACTTGCAGTGCATCCACTTTCTGCTACATCGTTACACTGAACATGTTGGAGTAAGAGCTGCACACAGTTATGCATGAGACAACTACAGTTTCTAGCTACCAGGTTCTTCTGATAATGCATCACTTGCACCCCCTGGTGTTAAACACGGAGACCTCATTAATATCAACAGTTTGCTAATAACATGCTTATGTTAGACAACACAAGGGTCATATTACTTGTGTTGAAATCGTTATTCGTCAAAACAATTATAGAGTTATCACTACAGGAAATAATGGAATGTTTGCAGAAATTATATAACTCATTTCAAGAGTGTGTGCACAGACAATAGTTCTGCCACACTGAAGCCATCATTTCTAATGACAGCAGCAGCAGCACAATACAATTTAATTTCTCTGCTTGTTTGGTTGGAAATAAAATATTCTGCTTTAAAGGCAGCTTAAGGAAAAAGTAGTATCACAAACTCAATGTTTTGGGGAATATATTTAAGTTATAGATCAGTACTTAAAATAATTATTGATTTTTGTTACTTACACCAATACGGGTTTCCCTGCTATCTTGGGATGCTTTAGAACTTCCGACATAGTTTCTTTTGTCTCTTCCATTCTCTCAACATCACTGGAATCCACAACAAATATTACCCCATATGATTCAGCATAGTAATTCTTCCAGATAGCCCGGATTCTCTTGCCACCTCCCAAGTCAAAGATTGTGACTTCAAACCGGCCTTGCTTAAGATCAATTTTAGAAAAGCCAACAGTTGGGGCCACATCCTCTGGGGACTCTGATGAAATTAAAGGACAAGTTATGAGACACTTGTGATACAGTTTGAATTATCTTTTTTGGGGGGGGGGGACTGTGGGCACTTTAAGACAGAATACTGATTTTTCAAATTGTAAAGTATTTTTGTTTTTGTTTTATTTTTACATTAACAGACACACAAGCATGTGTGAGCACATACAGAGAGGCACTTAAAATGAATATCAGGAACCAAAATCCTCAAAGTATCAAATAAAGGAAAGGTAAGAAGAGGATAATGTTTTCCAACTCAAGATCAAGTTTGGAGAAAGGGAAACCTATTTCCAACATGTTATTACTCCCCAGCCTACTTTTGAGGAGTTAAGGGGTGGGGGTGGGGGGCAATGCATCAATCTGGTAGGAGAGATTGATGTACTTTCAAGATCAGAATAACATGAATTTTACAGACCCATTTGTAGTTTTTCTATGTATATAATGGCTACAAATATTACAAACATGGATCACAAGATGTCATGTGGACAGACATTAATGCATAAGCTGCTATGATCACAATGAATGCAAATTAAATTTCTTATCACCTGGCTTGCTGCGAATTACACCCTAACTGATGGTAGGCTACCAATTTGAGCCTGTAGAACAGAACTATACAAATCCTGGACATGTTTAAGGCAATATTTTACTGTGGGATTAGAAATTCATGTTAATGTGTACTTCATATGCAAAACAATGTCAGTTTATGAAGAACTGAGAGAGCTAGGCAACAAACCCTGAGTAGAACCCTTGAAGAATCAACCCAATAAGGACAGGGGGAGGTGACAAACTCATCATATTAAAATGATCTTGTTTCACTTGATTTCACATTCCCACATTTCAATGCAGATTTGTTTTTAATGAAGATAATTTGTTGCTGGCATGCTTTCTGCCAGGACTTCATAACCCAAGAAAAGCTAGAATGAGAATTTGTTTGGAGCCACAGGCATCACAGTGCCCAAAGATGCCCATGCACATGCCAAGAGCTTTCAGGGCAGGGGAGAAGTGAAGTGACTTTGTTTTTTCACCAGTTGCAGTTGAGAACCATAACACAGAAAATACCCCCGTGTTCACAGCGACTTTTCAGGGATCAAGAGCTTCCACTGAGATGGTGAAAATGAAAAGCCCTTGCCCATGGGCCCTTTGGATCTGGGTCATACTGAAGTCATATGATCTTTTCACCTAGAAAAGATACTCACTATTTCACATATGAAAAATCCACTGTTATTCTGGACTGGATACATCCAAAACAATGTGTTCATGTATGTCAGTAAACTTTCAAGCACTTAGAACAGACACTTCTGAAACTTCTCCTCAGCTGAAACAGAAATTTTATTTGATGCTAAGCTTGCATGCTGTTTTATTGGAGCTGGCAGAGGAGAGAAAGTGATGCTAAGAGAGATTTTTATGGTTGAAGGGATAAAGGTGATCTGGCAAATTGTTGGTACCTTCCCAATTATAAATAGGGATATAAAAATATCATTAGAATAACACTTTGTTATGCACATACAATTTCCTTCTTTCCAAATTATATCACAAGTCAATATCATAAAAAGGTAATACCAACAACATTGATTTTTAGGTAAAATTTACTGATGTCTGCTCATTACTGTGCATTTCAGCAAATAAAGAGTTACTGCACATACAAAAGGGGGGGAGGCAAAAGGGAACTATTGATTTTCTATCCTAAACTAAAATGTGAAATGCCTCATTAATGTGGATATTTTATATATGTGCGATAATTAAAAATAATTTATGTCAGCAGTTCCTCAAATGCTTACCAAAGATATTTCCCTTCCATTTTATGACACAAGGTGACTCCTAACAAATATTATTTTTCTCTACAATAATAGGAGCACCAGTCTTCTCCAACTGCCTGTAAACCCTCTACTTTGGAAACATGCAAGAGTAATATATATATATATTGAAGTGCATATATCTAAGCTTAACAGTCTCATTTTGCATCTACATTGCTCCCAAAGTTTTACTGACATCCAGAGGCTCTGGAAGCACTAACTGTGGCGTTTGCCTTTCTAGGGAATACATATAAGAGCGGGAGTGAGTAAGGGGTTAAGTGGCTGGCCCTAGGCTGTCCAATAAACAGAGGGGGGAGGAGCTAGGGGCAGCTGAAGAGAGTCAGTTAGAGAGAGAGCGGGGAGTTGGGAGTTGTTGATGAAGAGCAGTTGATCGAGGGAGTTGGTTGGTGGGTGGTTGTTGATTGAGAGGGTTGGTGGTGAGGTCTAGTGGTGAGCGTAGGCAGGGTTGTAACCAATTTCTTAAGTTGTTGAAGTTTTTAAATAAACACTTATTATTTTGTTTAAAATTGCACCCTGACTGTGAAAGTTATTACCAGGGAGGGGATCCTGGTTGGTGGCAGCGAAGCGCGTGGTGGCACAGGGATCAATAGTCCGTCAAACGACTGGGGACCCTGTGTGATCGCCACAAAACTGGCGGCAGCGACGGGATAAGATCAATACGCTGGCAGGAGACATCAATAAGCCCGTGGAGGGATATTGAAATCGTTGTGCCTGTTCACCACAAAATTGGCAAAAGCAGCTGGGGTTAAACAATACACCTGGAAGGGGAAGGGTAAATCTGTGAAGTGATAACCTAGCCCGGGGTGTAGTTGTGGTTACCCAAGGATGCTGCAAGGCTAAGATAACAAAAGGAGAAAAGAGAGCTCACAAATCTGTTCTGGCAGAGAGTTTTGACTTGGGGTCGGAGGAAGTAAGCTTAACGGGTAGAGAGAAGACCCATAGCAGAACTTTGAGACCCGAGTCTGGAGAAACCTAGCCAGGGGGAACAGTGCTGAGAGGAGATTTCTCTTATTTTGTTAATTTAACTGTCAATCCTCAATCACACAATATGCCACCTAAAAAGACAAAGAACCCTGTGAGGGAACCAGTTCAAGATAGCTCTGAGGGGGAGGAAAATGGGAATCCTCTGAGGGAAGAGCAGAGCTTAGAAGATGAAACTAATATTGTACCTGAGGCGAGAGAGCCACAAGTTTCTATAGAATTAGAAAAGTGGAAACTAGAACAACAATATAAATTAGAATTAGAAAAAGAAAGAATTCGAGCTGAGAGGGAAAGTGAGAGCGAAAGAATTAGAGCTGGGCAAGAGAGCGAAAGAATGCAATTTCAGTTGGAAATGAAGAAACTAGAATTAGCAGCAATGGAGAATCAAAACAATAGTAATAACGCCAGTAGTCAAACAACAGGGAAGATAGATTTAAAGCGATTCCCTGAGTTCAAGGAGAAAGATAGCCCAGAGGCTTTTCTGATATCATTTGAGAGAGCCTGTAAAGATTTCCAAGTGAAGGATGAGGAGAAAATGGTGATCTTAAGGGCTAGAATTAGTGGGGTATTGGCAGAAATATACGCCCAAATGACAGAAGAACAGTCAACAGACTTTGAGATGTTTAAACAATTAATTTATACGAGGTTTGGAATTACCTCAGAACAACTAAGGAAAAAATTCAGGAGTGTGACAAAGTTGAGGGAAGAAACGTATGCTCAGTTGGGGGCAAAAATTACGAATTACCTCAAAAAATGGTTAGAGCAGGAGGGTGCGGATTCAATTCAAAAAATCAGAGAGGTTATTGCGTTGGAGCAATTTTATGCCACCATAACTGGGGAGCTGAAATATCTTGTAAAGGAAAGAAGTCCTAAAACCATCCAGGAGGCAGCAGCCATAGCTGACCAAATTAATGAAATTAGGGACCATGGATTTGATAGTCCAAAATTTGGCGGGAAATTGTGGGGGAACCCCAGAAACCAATTTCAATATGTTAAAGGAAGCTCTTCTCCAGCAATAAAAAAGGGAAACATACCACAGCCAAAAAGCCCAAGTGACGTGGGTCAAACTAACACCCATACCTCTGAGGTAAAAGAAAATAAATCTAATTATATTGGGGGAAGAGATATGAGGTGCTGGTCGTGCAATAAACTGGGCCACAGAAGCTTTGAATGTAAGACTGGTGAACAAGTTAAATCTGGGAGCACAAACACTCAAAAACACTCTTATTGTATCCACTCAGTAGGGCAGGGTGAGGCTAAGCAGGTTGCCACGGAAACCGAAGCTCTAGCTAGGCCTGAGGCAGAGGAGATTCCTGAGGCCTCAGTAATACACTGTTACTTGATTAAACAGAATGATGTGCTCTTGAGAAAGTCAGGAGAAAATATTTGGATTGAAAACAAAAAATATCTAGGGTTAAAAGATACCGGATCCCAAATCACAATTGTTCATCCTGAGGTAATCAGTCCCGATAAAGTAATTCCAGGAAAAACTATAGAAATAAAAGGAATCGCCAAAGAGCCAGTTAGACTCCAAATGGCTGAGGTAAACATTAAGTTACATGACTGGAGTGGAAAGTGGCAAGTGGCCATTTCAGAGGAAATCCCCACTGCGGTGCTTATCGGTTGGTATCTCCTGGAGCATGTGCAGAGTGCGTTTGTTATTACCCGCACCAAGGGGGGCCAACTGTCAACTGATACTGAGGGAAGCGAAACAGTTGCCAATGAGGGCAGGACTCAGAGTCCTCAAGTTGAAACTTTGAGTGAGCCAGGCTTCCTAATACCTTTTAAAACTACTCAAAAGACTAATTTCTCTCAGGAACAAAAGAATGACATAGGACTAAACAGCTGTTTTGAGGCAGCAAAATCTACTGTTCCATTAACCCCTGATTGCCCAGAGAGGTTCTGCCTAGAGGAGGGGCTGTTATATCGTGAAGCCCTTAGCACACCTATTAAAGGGGGAGGAGGAAACCGCAGACAACTAGTGGTTCCTCACATGTATAGAGAAAAAATCATAAAGCAAGCCCATAATAGTATTTTTGGGGCACATATGGGGATAACTCGGACCAAACGAAGAGTGGCACAAAATTTCTATTGGCCAGGAATGGGGAAGCAAATTAGAATGTATTGCCAAGCCTGTGACATTTGCCAAAGGCAGGGATCAGGTCAGGACAAAACCAAGGCAAAACTGTGTCCTTTACCTGTAATCTCCACACCAGCCCAGAGTTTAGGACACGACGTGGCACAACCCGAGCCTAGAGCAACCAAAAAGGGGAATGAAATGCAACTAGCCTGGGAGGAACCATCCCAAATCGTGTCCAAAATAAATAATGCAAACTACCTTATCCAGCAGGGGGATGAGGGGTGCAAGGTAGTTCACGTAAACATGATTAAGCCTTACCAGAAAACTGAAAGCTGGGCTCCCTGTGCTATCCGAGAGGACCCAGAAGAAGCAGAAATACCATGCTGGGAAGGGAGAGGGGAGCAAGAATGTAATATACAAGAAGTTAAGCTAGCCCCTACCTTAACCCATTCACAGCAGGAAGAAATAAGAAACATCCTACAAAAATTTAAAACGATTTTCAGTAATACTCCAAGACTAGCAAAAGGGGTAGTCCAACACATTGACACCGGGATTGCAGAGTCTTGTGATTTCATATTTGTTATGACGTACGATGAACAGAGTCATGTGTGGTCGCAATGCAAAGCCCGAGCCAATGCTCCATATAACCACATCATAATGGAATATGAAAAATACATTCACATGGGCATTAATCCAAAGAAGATTGTGATGAGTGTTCCATGGTATGGCTATGATTATACCTGTCTAGGTTCAATTAAGGCCCGTATTTGTTCAATTGCAAACGTTCCTTTCCGAGGGGCTCCATGCAGTGACGTGGCAGGACGTCAGCACCCATATAAAGTAAACATTGATCTAGTAAACAGTTTTATTTCCGGGATCCTGTGGGATGAGGAACAGGAAGCCCCATATTTAGAATGCAAGGTCTTTATATTTGACATTGGGGGGCAGGTCTGGAAAGTTTATGACTGGTCACATATTACCACAGTGGCGATTTGTGAAAAATATGACCCTGAGCTTATGGGTTACGCCCATTCAAGAGGAGTCAGAGTTGTTTTAAAAGGAGACCTATCTGTGAGATCAGTTAGAACAACTATTCAAAGTTATGATAAGACATTCATCAGTTGGAAATATAGAAAGGAAAACATACTGAAAGTTATAGTTGCCAGGGTGTCCCATCAACTTTCTATGAAAGTGAAAGTGTTTCCTACACTAGAGATTGTGTGGTGGGAAGTTGGGTACCCTGCTGCTCATGCAATACAAATAAATGCCCAAGATGAACGTGGTTACACAGCATTAACGTGGCCACCACGTCAAAGACATAAAAAAGTCGTCTTCAAATTGTTTGAAGTGGGAACTGATAATTCAATACAGATCAAAGATGGACTGACAGCAAGGGAGATTGCTAACAGCCATAGGCAATCAGAGCTTTTTAATCTACTTTCATTAAGTAAACCCGTGTGTCCAAAAAGCTTCAGCAAGCTGACTAAAAAAGCAGCTTTCCACAAACTGCTGAAAGCAGTTCCCAATGAATTCAAAAGCCAGACAACCAGTTCTTATGCAGCTTTTGATGACTTGGAGACGTTTGCACAAGGCATCGAGCTTCAACACTTAACAGAGATCCTGAAGGAGAGAGAGGGTGATCCAAGAGAGCTTTTGACCCTGAGAAACAAAGACTCTACACAGATTGGAATCCACAATCGTTACAGACGCATCGACTGCAGGGATCGGAGTGGGACTGTGTCAAATGGCGGGGGAAGACAACTTGCATCCCATCACGTGTGGCAGAGAAAAGACTGGTGCCCAGGGAAAGACACTTCTTGTGGCGGTTAAGGACAATAAGGAGCGTGAAAGGATCCTGGACATCGTTGCAGATGCCTTATCACGAAGACCCGAAGGCAAAGATTAAAATGGACAGTTACAAATTTTCTTGCAGTTAACTAAAGGTTTAATATTGCATGATCTATTGTATATAATGTGGGGAAAAAAACAATTATTAAGCCAGTATAAGATGAGGAGTTAAGGTTAGTAAACATAGGAAATGTTTGTTTGAATTAAGGTGTCACGCAGTTTGATCAGGAGTATAACTCTGTACAGTTATCCCTCCTGAATCAAACTTATTTAAGGGGGGAGGTATGTGGCGTTTGCCTTTCTAGGGAATACATATAAGAGCGGGAGTGAGTAAGGGGTTAAGTGGCTGGCCCTAGGCTGTCCAATAAACAGAGGGGGGAGGAGCTAGGGGCAGCTGAAGAGAGTCAGTTAGAGAGAGAGCGGGGAGTTGGGAGTTGTTGATGAAGAGCAGTTGATCGAGGGAGTTGGTTGGTGGGTGGTTGTTGATTGAGAGGGTTGGTGGTGAGGTCTAGTGGTGAGCGTAGGCAGGGTTGTAACCAATTTCTTAAGTTGTTGAAGTTTTTAAATAAACACTTATTATTTTGTTTAAAATTGCACCCTGACTGTGAAAGTTATTACCAGGGAGGGGATCCTGGTTGGTGGCAGCGAAGCGCGTGGTGGCACAGGGATCAATAGTCCGTCAAACGACTGGGGACCCTGTGTGATCGCCACACTAACAATGTGCATGTGGCTAACGATGTACAAAATAAATGAGAGCAATGCTCACAAAAAAGTGAGATGTTCTGACAGTGATTCACTGTACCATCTATGCAGGCATACTCAGAAGCAAGCACAACTGTTTTCAATGGGGCTTGTTCCTTGGTAAGTGCATGAGGTTGCAGCCCAAGTGCCTATGGCATCTCCAAATATAAGCCCAAGCAGAATCCAAAGACCTACACACATACAACAGAAGTTTTGCTTTCAACCAGAAAAGAATCCACATTCAGCTTTAAAAGTGCAACTTGTTGCATCAAACAGAAAGCAATTATCCTGCTATATTACCGGTACATAGCTTTTCCTAGACCTACAGTGGTACCTCTGTATATGAATTTAATTTGTTCCAGGGGTCCGTGTGCACCCCAAAACATTCACATCCAGAGGTGCTGCTTCTCTGCATGTGCACACGGCAGTAGCCTGCTTCTGCGCATGCGCCCACAGCGGAAACCTTTCCGTTACTTCCAGGTTTGCCGCGTGCGTAACCCGAAGGATACATATCCAGAGGTATTCACAACTAGAGTTACCACTGTATCTGTGGTTTTGGTCACTCATTTGTATTTGGTCCCTCCTTAATGAAGTAACGAAGTGCAGTACTGTATCTGTGACATATGCCTGAAAGTGTTAAATATCCTGAGCGTAATTCAACAGTATAGTCATTAACACAAATTCTTTTTTTATTCAGTTGGGGTTTTGTATTTATTAGCATTATATGGCATCTTGCAGCACAATCCTAACCATGTCTACACAGAAGTAAATCTACTGAATTCAATAGGGTTTACTCCCAGATAACGGAGGTTAGGACTGCAGCCTTGGCTTTGTTTTAGCCAAGGGCAATAAATAAAAAAATTCCTCCTGTGCAAACATTATTTTTAAAAGCTCATTTTAATACTTTTACAAATACAATAATAGTTTAGATATTACTTACCTCCTTGGATTCCTTTCACTGTTGCTGTTTTTCCAGCATTATCAAGACCCACCATGATTAATGTCACACTCCTTTGAATTATATACAAAGAAAAAATATTTTCAGACTTTGTCCTGACTGAATGCCATACAGAATTTTTTTGGGTGGTGGGGGGGGTTGAATGTATCTTTGAGAATCATCAACACCACCAAGTACCTATTTTTTATATGCAGCACCATTCATAATCTTACATGGAAGCAATGGAGAGTTGGGAATGGAGGCATTGGGAAAACAGGGGAAGAATATGCAATTTTTTTTCAATTACTCATACCATATTACCATAGTGTAGTATGACTAGGGGAGATACTCCAAAGGCTTCCTGGAAAATGCAAGTTTTGAGAAGGAACTTGGAGCACAGAGGGATCCTGAGATGAAGTTACATGAATATGAAGAAGCAGAGGTCTCCCTGTGTATTTAAATGTTTTTTGTCAGGTTTCCCCCCACATTTGTACAAACTCTGAAATTTCTCTGAGCATTGTGTTGCTTTCCTCTTGTGCTATGTTCAGATACCTCTGCTGTTGTTGGGCCATACTGTGGCACTGGAAGCAAGTACCAAGAGAGAACTAGCAAGCTCTGGATATTGAGTTGGATAGAAGAAATCAATTTTCTGCTTTTAAAAAAAAAAAAGTACATCCGTGCTTCTCAGAAAAAAAAGGGTGGGATTCTGTTTTTGCCTCTTGATGAATGTGGATAGATGATGTCAATTGTAGCACTGAACAGAAATGTTGTCGCCGTTTTCCTTGTGCCATGTTGCCATACCTTTAACCATCTCATTTTCTCACATAGATTATTTTCTCACATACGAAAGCTCATACCAGGAACAAACTCAGTTGGTCTCTAAGGTGCTACTGGAAAGAATTTTCGATTTTGTTTTCACATAGATTATGTTCCCCCAGTTAAGAAAGACATCATGCTCATATGTATTTTTGCATCCACATGCCCTTTCAAAGTGCACATTTAAAGTCTTTTGTCCTTGAACTAATCTCTAGCAGAAAGTGGTACAGAGTCTGAATACTGGTTCAAATAAAGCCCTGGGTTAGTGAAAATGGAGACATGGGGATCTTTACCTGCAAACAGTTCCAATAAGTTTTTAAATAAGACTTAAGAACAGGCAAATGAATGTCACTAATAAAGGTCTACTGTATTTTTAAAGTTACCAATTTCTTTTACTCTTTTCAGTTTACAGGGTTTTTTTAATGCCATTTCAAAATGGTTGTGCTATTGTTGTTTTTAAAGTCTTTTGGTTGTATCCAATGCTGCATGAGTGGCACTCCACCTGCACAATGACCCTTTGTGTTCTCATTCACCCTAAAATCTGCCCTGGGAGATCCCAGGAACAAATTTTGAGGTTGTGCAGTGGCCTGTAGGGAAATCAGAGCTCCTTTGCACAAGCAGAAGTCAGCTGCACAAGTAGAACAGCAGCACTGGACATAACTCATCATCTTTGTGACACTTGCCAGAGTACAATCTTCAGACTACTTCAAGGTATTGAAAAGAAGATGGTTCTAATGTCTAGTAATTTACCTGACAGGTTCTCGCCACCGCTTTAGCCAGTTGCAACAATTGGCCATCAGACTATACATCCCTATCTAACAGCCATTCAGCAGACCAAATAAATTAAGGACGCAGCATGTAGACGGATCCTGGAGTTCCAAGACATGAGCAACTCGGATGCTCTTCTTACACCTGAAATGAAAAATGGGAGGAGGGAATACAATGAATAATGAATCACCAAACTTTATTATTTCAAAACCATCTCAGAAATCAACAGCTTTTTACACCACCAAACCTTCTAGTGCAACTAAAATTCACCCCTATGAGTCAATGAAAGGGCTGCCCCCAGTTCAATTCATGCAGGAAATACATCAGTGTAAGGGTCTCTTGGCATATCTGCACAGAAGAAGTTGGAATTTGGATGCAGAGTAACTTTGCTAATTCATTTCTTGGCCCTGGCATGCTCATTGCATACATTGGACATACCCCTTCTTTGCCCTTTCCACCAGCAACAACTTCCAGCATGGCTTGCCCTTAGCCAGTGTTAATAGTTATGTTTGGATAAATCATAAATGCTGCTTTAAGGTCAGCTCAGCCAGGAGTGGGAGATATTCCACAACCCAACCTTGCTCAGGAAGAATGATTAGAAGTGCACCCCACCTTCCCAATGTCCTTCTTCAGTGACCAAGGAATGGTGGTGCTTTCAGAGTTTTCAAATGCTGGCAGTTGAGGGGAAATCTCAAAATAATATGCTTTTAATCTGGTCCAAGATTCTTACTATCTGTGGAGGAGAGAAGGGGTTGGTTAGGCTGCAGTCCTAACCATGTCTACTCAGAAGTAAATCCACTTGAGTTTGATTAGCTTTACTCCTGGGGTAAATGGGGTTAGGACTGCAGACTTACTTTCAAAACAACTCTCTTCTGGGGAATTAGAATTATTTAAATATTTTAGAATATTTTAGAAATTTGTCTGTTTAGGCCCCACCTTCTCACTGATATGATTAAGATGGCTTAACAGCAGTATTGTGATTCATTTAAGGACTTTCAGAGACTTCAGTGTGTTGGTTTTGATGTTTTGAATCATTCCTTAAAGTTTTTCATATGTTTGTTTGTGGTCATCGTGTTGCTTTTGATATTGCTGATTAACAACAGCACTGGCACAAAGCAATCACAACAAATAATTGGGAGTGGGGGGGGGAGGGAAATTATCCCAAACATTGGAATCTCAAATAATGCAGAGGAAAAACTGATAGCTGGCTTGTTTCCCTTTCTGTGCTGCTGTCACCTGATGTTCTTCTGAGGCAGTGTTAGTGTTGGAGTAATTAACAAAAGTTTCCACAATTTTGGCTAATAGTGGCACAGTACACCCAGAACTGTTCTTAAATGGCCCTCATTCTATGAGTTTGTACGGGGGTAGTCCTCAGCAGAATGTGCCTTCCAAAAGTTATCGACACTAGCATGGGCTTAATTCTTTTTGTTCAAATAAGTAACAATTGTTTTCCTTCTTGCAGGTTCTTGGTTGTATTTTGAGGAGATTGAGAGAGTTTCCTTTGGTGTCTGCAATTATAATACCGTGCCGAGTTCTCGCGCCTCAGGTGTCCTATTCCACCGATCACAGCCTGATTGTGTCGTGGGAATTTGATGGGAAATTGTTTTTTCGTTATTCCACCTATCAGAATAATTATTTCAAAACTGATAAATTTCCGAGTGTAGATCTAGTGGATGTATGGAGCGTAAATACTCTTGTTGCATCAATAAAAATGTTGGCCAAAGAAGCCATTCCTGGGGGGGAAAAAGAAAAGAAATCAACAGCTTTTATAAGGCTGGCTTTCAAGTGTTGCCCAAGTGGCTACCCCATTGAAAAAGTTGCAGTTTTAAAAAGAAGTTTTTGTTTTTTTTCCATGTAGTGGAGCATAATCTCTTTGCACCAGATACACAATTTTGTAGGGCAGTGAAGAGGAACAAGCTGGATCCCAAATTTTCCAAGATAATGTACAGTAAATGGATACAAAACATTCCCAGAGGCTGGATTTTAACCTTTGGGAATATTTAGCCGGCACCCCACACTGGATTTAGCCTCGTTTCCCTAAACAGGAGCCCAGAAGGCAAATGGGCCCGAGCCTTACGAGCCCCTCTTACCAGCGCCTCAGGGTAGAAGCACGTCAACACAACGAGCCAGATCCGCCACCCCCGGCTTCCCCATCACAGCCAGACCCTCGCGGATGGGGGTGGCTCCTCTTCGAAGGCGCCGCGCGGGACTCGCCGCCCGCCCCCCCCCCATCTCCCCGCTAACCGCCCTTTCTCCGCCTCACCCGTCACTCTGGGAGCCCCCAAAGCGGCCGCCGGTTCTCAAGAGCAGCCCTTCCAACGGAGCCACGTGACCCCCGCTGCTTTCGTCCCGCCTTCCCCTCTTTCACGTGACGCCTCGGGAGATCGCTTATTGGTTCGGGTCCCCGAGGCAGGCCGATAAAGACGCGGGGCGCGCAAGGGACGCGTAACCAAGCCGGTTTCCAATGGTTACCAGGAGAGCGGAGCGAAGGAAACGGGGGCGGCGGGAAGGAAAGGAAAGGAGCCAATGGAGAGCGGGCGGTGGCTGGATTGGCGGCTGCCCGCCGACCATTAGTTGCGAAGGAGGCGGGAAGGGTTTCCAGGGTGATCAGAGCTCGCGCGCGACGCGGATGTGCAGCAGCAAAGGCTGCCTTTTGAGAGGCGTTTTTCTCGTCGTGTAAGACCGTTCTCTCTACCCACGTAAATCCTGTGTTACCACCAGTCGACACTTTTTAAAAAAATAATAATTGCATTTATATCCCATGTTTTTGCCCTAGGAACTCAAGGTGGCACGCATAGTTCACATTTAATTCCCACAACAACCCTGCGAGGTAGGTAGGTTAGACGGAGAGGCAGGGAGTGGCTCAATAAATAGTAATTCGTCCCTAAAAGTCCAATGCCTACATCATGTGGAATGGGCGGCCTGCCAGCAGGAGTCCCTGGGCTAGTACGCTATATGTAGATTGGGTCCCTCCGTGGATTCCCATCTCAAATCGACTGACAAGAACGACAGTTTATATACCGTTACATACAATAACTTAAAACGTAGTAGCCTACCTTACAGGGCTGTTGTGAATACACAAGGGGAAGGGGAGCAAAGCGCACACAACCTTGAACTCGTGGGTAGAAAAGCAAGACAGAAATATATGTCGCACAGACAGAGCAGTTTTAACAATGAAACACACTTCCATGGGAAGTGGTGATGGTCATCTCGGATGGCTTTAAAAGAGGATTAGACAGATACAAGGATGATGAGGCTCTCAATGACTGCTAGTCGCAGTGGCTAGGCCAGGGGTCGGAAAACCTTTTCAGCAGGGGGGCGGGCGGGTCCAAACCTTATGGGAGGGCCCGACTATATATATATTTGGGGGGGGGATTCCTATGCCCCACTCAAATAACCCAGAGATGCATTTTAAATAAAAGGACACATTCTACTCATGTAAAAACACGCTGATTCACGGACCGTCTGCGGGCCAGATTTAGAAAGCGATTAGGCCGGATGCAGTTCAATGCTAAAGAAACCAGTGGGGAAACATATGATGGAAAGGCAGCTTTGTCTCTAATACTGTATCCCTCCTCCCTCCCTCTCTCCCTCTCCCCCCCCCTATCTTTTCCAGTCAGCTGCTTGAAACCAGCACCAGGGAGGTTCAACAGCCTCTGGGATATGGACTCGAGGTTCCCTCCCGTGCTTCCTGTTTACCCACCATGTGAATTGCAGCAGGAATGTTTCCTGGAAATGTCCTGCCTCTGTATGCAACCAGATTCCAGCCCCCAGCCAGTCTCCTCTCCCTCCCCTCCCTCAGCAGGGGGAGGTCGGAACATTTCCCCTGCTGCTGCCTCCCTGATTCCAGGCACGGTGTCAACAGAGGAAGCAGCAGCAAGAAGGCGACCTGTCAGCAAATGCAAATAGCCCCCTCCCCTTCCTAACCCCCAACAGATACACACGCCCTACATAACCCACTGCAGCTACTCCCCCAAAGGATGAGGCTTCACTGCGTGGCTTGCTTGTTTATTTCTTGCCTGTATATTTCAGCGATCGCTCTCTCTGAAGCTAGGACATGTAAGTAAAATCAGTTGGATTCCCAACTTTAGTTAAAAGTCCGTTTTTGTTTGCTTTTCCAGTGAAACTCAGAATTGTGTCCCGGTGCCCTCTTGCTCCAGCTGGGTGCTTGTAGTGTGTAATGACAATTGCAAAACCGTTTTAAAAACAAAAAGAGTGCAAAGAATGTATCTTTGCATCAACAAATTTCTAAAATAGTAGAGATGCAGCACATTTTCTTTGTGTGTTTACTCAGGAGTAAATCCCATTGAGTTCAAGGAAATTTGCTCTCCAGAATGTGTGCGGAGGACAACTGTAAACTTGATTTGGCTCATTTGTATCAGGTATGGCTGAGAGATGCTGATTTTGATTGTAAAGAGCTGCTCTTGTTGGGAAAGTGACCCTGTGCTGCTCAAGCAAATCCCCATCCCCCATCCTGAAGCAATCAGTTTTTGTGCAAAGCAGAGCTAAGGACTAGGAAGCAATCAATGTGCAGAAGAAGTAATTAGTAACACTGACAAATAAACATGTTTTCCACTACTGCAAAATAATGAGGTCACTTAAAAAAAACAATGCTGTGCTGCAGAATGTTTATGCAATATCTGACACAGGATAATAACAAAAAATAATAATGTTTCTTTTTCTGATCAAGAGTCAGTTCTCTTTTTGTCCGAGTTTTTGGCAGTATTTTTTCACCATTACATTCTTGGTTTTCTTTCTTTCTTTCTTTGAAGTACTGTGCTTTTTCTATCACAAAGAGGTATGCTATAGTAGCCTGTCACCTTAAACCATAGCTTAAATTAAAACAAATTATGGTTTAATGTGAACAAGCAGCATGTTGTTGCATGCTGCTCAAAAGTTCCCATGATGCTCCTAACACATGCACACACACCACACTGTGGACTCAGTTTATGGGTTGTTTCTAAGCAAACCATGATGGATTTGTAAGGTGTGTTTTTTTCTTGGTGTAGCAGCAACAAAAGCAGAGGAGGAGCACCACAGCAGCACACTGCTCATTCACAATAAACCATAGTTTGTTTTAAACTATGGCACAATGTGACTTGCAAACCGGGCCTAAACATGGGCATAACCAGGATGGTGGGGGTGCAAAAAGTTGTTGAGCTTTTACAATAGAGGGCAAAAGGAAAAGACATTTTCATAGCCTATGACCACAATGCCCACTAGCCTAATGTAGGAGGATGAGGAGAGATATGTTACCCATGGTAAATATGTTTAGGATTGCTTGTTCAAAATGTCAGAAACATTAGCTTTCAAGTAACACAGAACTTACCTCTGCTTTCAACTCTGGTATCCAAAACTAAGATTTAAAATTAAATTAAAAGAATGATGTTACATAGCTAGGAAAGCTGGGGGGGGTTAAGATAGCAGAAAAAGTTTTATTATTTTTATTGTAGAAGTCTGACAAGTTTTATTAGATCTGCTGCATCTCACAGCCATCTATGGGGAAACACTTTCACAGTATTTGATGGACATTTTGATTGGAATTGCTTTCATTCAGAAATGATATGCTGTACACAGAAAGGTTTTTTCAAAGTTATAAATCTTAATAGATCACAAACTTGCTTTCCTGGAGATATTACTTCTGGCAGAATACAGAAACAGATTTTCAACAAATTAAAGACAAGGATCCAACAAGCAAATGCCAACTGACTTTTATAAAGTAGAAAGCAACTTGTGCAAAACTTACAATTGTATTAGTAGAACTGAGATATATCTTGAAAGTACAATGTATGCCATGCTGCTGTAAAAATGCTTTTGCCTCAAAAGATCTGCACTGGAAGGAAAGGTATTTGTAACTCAAAGCATTCAATGATTTGAACATGGGGCTAATAAAATGTTTCACTTTCACTTTTGTTTTATTGAACTATGAAGTCCATATCCGTTGGAAGCCAATAGCAAGTGCCCTGTTGACTTGAGAAAGATGGCTAGGTCAAACAGGTGGCTAGGAGTACCTCTGATCAACTTCAGCTGTTCCTGGACAGGGATAACTTTTATCCACAGCAGTTCAGGCATTGATTGTGGGAATGTTCAGGGAGGCAGGAGAGGATATATTGTTTAATTATATCCTTCCCAACTTGTGCTAACAAGTTCTACAATATAGCAGAGTAACATTCCCCTTTTAAACTTTTCACAGCGGATAGGTTTGCCAGGCTTGTATAAGTTTCCTGGTAATTCCCGTTTATTCCCTCTTAAAAAGAAAAGACACGACACAGTCTTGTATAAAAGAGTTTACTCACATTCTGTTCACAGATGGATCCCAGAAGGCAGACTTAAGTTACAAAACATATACACCTGGAATCTATCCCACAAGGAGATAGTTCCTTTGTCCTCTCTTGACTGGAAGCAACATCTCCTTAGCCTGAGATGCTTTCTTGGCTTCCAGCCAAGAGAGCATCTCAGGCTAAGGAGATGTTGCTTCTTTGAGGAATGGAGTCAGAGAGAGAGATGGCTGCCTCTCCTGTGCTATTTTGTTACCTGCATAGGTGAGGTCACGCCCACCTCTGGTCACATGTAGAGGAAGTTTGTCCCAGCCCAGGAGGAAACTGGAAGTTCCAACTGGCTGGTCCAGACACCCCCCTTTTATGTCCACTCTAGGAATGTTGTATTTGACTGCTCTGTGTTTCACACCCCACATTGGTGACATCAGAGATGGATTACTGGTTGCTCTGGTCTGGTCTCTCCAGCTAGTGCAGAGTGCGACAGTCAAGACTCCTGACTAGAACAGCCTGTCATCAGCATATAATGTTGCTGAAATGACTGCACTGGCTGCCACTGTGCTACTAGGCCAGGTTGAGGTCTTGCTGATACTGAAGTTGTACACAATTTGGGACCAGCATATTTGAGGGACTCCCTTATTTGTTGTGTGCCAGGTATTGCAGTTTTCAAGTGAGGCACTTTTAACTGTTCCACTCCATAACCACTCTGACATTCATTCCATAACCACCAGGAACAAGGTATTTTAGCATTTCGGAAATTCCCTCTGAATTTCTGCCATTGAAATCCTAATTTAGTGGAATTCCTTTTTTTTTTTTTTTTTTTTGCTACCCAGCAAGCATCCAATGTGCTTTGCTTTGAACCAGGACTGGACTTCAACTTGCACCAGCCCCAACCAGCATAGTAACAGGTCAAGAATGATGGGAGTTGTAGTTCAGCAACATCTGGAGGGCTCAAGTTTCCCATCCCTGCTTACACCCTTGTTAGAACTTTCTTATTCTCTTTCTTTCTTATTGCCCTCTTGTCCACACTATTGAAGATGCTATACAGTGGTACCTCGGTTTAAGAACAGCCCTGTTTATGAACTATTTGGTTTACGAACTCCGCAAAACCGGAAGTAGTGTCCCGGTTTCTGAACTTTACCTCGGTCTAAGAACGGAAGCCGAATGGTCGAAGGGCACTGGCAGTGAGAGGCCTCATTAGGGAAAGCGCGTCTCAGTTTAAGAGCGGTTTCAGTTTAAGAACGGACTTCCAGAACGGATTAAGTTCATAAACCGAGGTACCACTGTACTGTTTTTTTTCTGTATTTTATTTTGTATGTTCTTTCAAGACTCAAAATGTACCATTTTTCTAGTATTTTCTATGTTGAGCTGTATAGAAATTCTCCCAAATAGATAGGAAATTAATAAATATACTCTCTACTTTTGATTGGAAAGGGCCCAAAGCTCATTTGATTTGCAGGCCTCACTGCATTGCAGTGGAACACTTCAGTTTCCTTTCACTTGAATCGAAACATATGACCTACATGCAAGAAGATTTCTTCTTTCCCTGACAGTAAAAGCCTTATTCATGAATCACTTTTAAGTGACTTTCAACTCCTAAAGCCAAAACCAGTGCTTTTTTTCTAGAAAAAAGGTGGGGGGACTCACTACAAAGTTTGTTTGTTTGTTTGTTTATTGTGGGCCAGTTGCAGTGCCACACACATACAGCAGTGGCTAAATGTAAGATGTGATTAATAAACTCAAGCAGACAGTGATCTGGATTAGAAATGGCAACAACTTTATTGATTTTTGGCTCAGGCATTGGGGGGATATCAGTTCCAGCCCCAGCAGGACTCCCCCACCCCATTATTTATTTAATTTTAAAAAGTTAAGGGAACTCAGTTCCCCCAAGTTCCTGCTCAACCTCCCTCACCCCCGTGCCCCAAACTACATCTTATTTTCTCAGAAGACGTCCCACTGAAATAAATAGGGATTTATTTTTATTTAGAAATGCAGCCTTGTTTATCCAAAATACTGTCCTTGTCTATTATCTGAATAATGCTCCTGGTTATGGAGAAATGCTTTGAATCATTTGGACTAGTAAAATTGATTTTTAAAATATATACCGGTATATTTTTAGCAGCAGTTGCTGTATATCCTACACTTTTTGTTTGTTGGTTTGTTCCTTAAGTAACCTTTTGTTCCTTAAGTAACCAAAACAGCACTATGGCAGACCAACACGGCTACCTACCTGTAACCAAAACAGCACCATTCACAGCAGGGTTCAGAGAAACCCAAGCTTCGCAGAAGTTTAAAAAAATACAGAGGGAGAAAGTCTAACTAGGGAGATGAGACACCCCAAAACAGCTCAAAGCAGTCTTTACATTCTAAGTGGCCACAGGATGCTGAGTGTTTGTTGTGGGATGGGGAATATAAAACCAGGCGGTAGTGGTGGGATGGTGTGTCTTTGGGAAAGTCATGTCTGGTACCCTGAATAGGAGCACTCCATAACTATCTATTGTAGGCCCACTTGTATGATATATTGCTGCATGTGCCCCCTGCCAGGAATATAATATTTTAGTGCTTGATGAAGTGCTAGTGGTATTGAAGTTATGCTAAACCCTCTCCAGAAAAGCTCAACATATTATTTAGTTTTAGGTGGCAGGGTTTCTTTCTTTCTTAGAAAACACTGGTGTGCACATTTTGCTAGTGCTATATTATAAGCCATGTAATTATATCTTACAGATATAAGCACATTCGTGTACTAATTTTGTAACTTTTTAAAAATTTGAAAAATATATTGAGTGAGTTCCAGTCTAAAAAAATCATACAGAGAAGAGTCTACTAAATTTATGTAGGGCTATGGAAGTATTTTACTACCGGTAGTCACCTTCCTGCCTATTCACTACTTGGATTTTAATCACAGGACGTTATTAACAAGGCAAAAATATGGAAAGAATGCACAGTTCCAGATAATCCCACATTACAGACACAACTATGGAATGGTCTTGCTGTGCAGTTGTACAGGCACAAATCTGCTGTTTTTGTATTTGCCAGTGCAGTATTTTCTTTACTCAATTGTGTCTCAGGTATACAAAGCTGCATAACTAGGCTATTTCAATATTTTTTTTCATTTTACCCAGTCGCCTAGTTAGAAATGTCCAATCTTCTTAACCCTTCTCACGTATACATACACAGACCAGTCCAGTCCAAGCCAGTAGGAAGAAGTTGTGCCTAGTTTAGCTGGAGTGTCCTTGTTCTCTCCCTAGAGTGCTTTGCATGCCAACCAGTCTCTGTTGTCAGGGGGCCTCTTTTATACATCCCTGTCCAGTACTCAACAGTATGTGGGAAAGTGAGCTTGTTCATTCCTGCAGTACGGGCTTCATTGCTTGCAGATTCCCTCCAAAACAGCTTATTTAAGTATTCTTGAAGTTATCCTCTTTATCATTTTGACATATAACTAACACAAGCAACCGTTCAGTGACAATCCATTGGTAGAGTAGGTGGGTAGGTGGATAAACTTGCTGCAGAGGGGCAGCTAATCAGATTCTCCATTCCATGCCATTTTCTATCTGTCACTTAATAGTCTGGCCGCTAAGCAGTTCAGTGCTCCTTGGGCTCCTTTTTAAAGGGCTGGAGCGAGTGATCCTTATTTCTTGTACTTTTGCAATCTCAAGGTTCCCCCAACCAATTTGATACCACTCTCATAGTTTTCAGTGGCTGGCCTTTTGGCCCCTTTTTCTGTTGGTGCTCAACCCCCTGTGTTTACTATTAGAGGGGAATGCAAATGAAAGGCGGTGCTCAAAACCAAAGTACTACCTTCCCTTATGTATAGATGGTTGCCTAATCACCAGGATAAACCAACTATCCCCTGCCTGGTTTGTCCCCCAGCCTGAGCCAGGGGAAACTCAAGAGTGGCTATTTTTTTCACAGTGGTCACACCCGCACCATAAACTACAAGAACTCTTATACCACTTTAACAGTCATGGTTTTCCCCAAAGAACCCTGGGAACTGTAGTGCTAATCCCCCAGGCCTACATATCCTTGCACCCTTAAGAAACTACAGTTCCCAAGATTCTCCATGACTGTTAGTGTGGCATGGATGTGGCCAGTGTTCTCTCTTATGTGGATGCACATCACATGAGGAGCCTGGTCACCATGATACTTTCTGTATGAAATTACAGGTTATAGGTGCTGGAAACTTGGGCTGTTGGGTCCCACCCGTCCCCACCCACACTATTCATTTATTTATTTTTTTTTTTAATAAGAATTTATTGACATTTTTACTTATAACCACATACAACCTTAACCACACCTACATTTATACACATACTAAACAAATACAATTACACATCTAATACAAAAATTGCCATGATTTTCCTTCTTAATCAGACATCTCAAAAAAAAAAAATTTCTTTTTCCAATCTTGACAGTTGACTTCCCCTGCCTTTTCACCTTCGAGTTTATATCCATAATCTACTTTTTAACCTCTTCATTTAAAAAATTAAACTTAATTATATATATAAAAAAGAACATTCATCTTAATCTTCATCTTAATCTTAATCGTCTTAATCTATAAACTTAAACCACTTAAATCGACTTTATTTATACTACATCCTCATAAATCCTCATAGATCATCCTCATCACATCTATCTCTTCTGTCCTTTGAACTGCTGCTAATAACATAAAAACTTAAAATATCTCTTTTCATGTTCACACAGATAATAAAACAAACTATTGTTGACAATGTTCACCCTCCAATTTCAGAGTACCATAACAGATTACTTTTAGATTTTGCTTAATACATCACCCCACACCCCCTCTGTCCATTCTTCTTCTCCTGATGGCATCAACCCTGAACTTCCATGCATCTTCCCTCTCCAAACGTCCACAGATCCAGGCATAGTCCAAAGCTCTCCTTGCCACGAGCTCCGAGGTGTCCAACTCTCCCTCTCTCAGCTTCTCCGGTTCTTTGTAGCATTCCTTTTCTTCTTGTAAATACCTTAATTCTCTGTCCCTGGCCCCCGAGCTCACACCTCGGGGACTGGATATAGCAAATCTTGACATCACCTTGGGGCTGCCACCCCCAACAAGCGAATTTCTTCTCCGAAGTAGCTCACTCATTTCTTTCCATCTTTCCATCCATCCTCTCAGCTCTTTGACAAGATTTTCTTCCAAAGTGTCAAAAGTTTTGTTAGCCTCCTCTGTGGGCAGTTGGTTCCATTTCAGACCCCCACACAAGACTTTAACTTTTCTGTAGAGTAGTTCCACCTTCAAGGCAGTGAGCCTTTGTTCATCTGTTAGTCCAGAGTTCAATACCAGTTCAAGGACGAAACCCAGCATACTGACAGAGGAGGAGGAAGTGGGTATCATATTTCTTCTCCTGTCTCTTTGTTCGTCGCCATTTTCCTAAGCTGGAGCGCAAACACCGCAACTTTAAATAGAGATATTTTCCGCTAGTTAGCTTCCCAAGAAAAAAGTTTGCCAGTCTCATGTATCGATTTTAAATACTTTATAACCAGTTCTGTGGCAGCAATCCCTCCAATTGGTTAATTTCTTAGGCTCGAAGGGAGGGAGGCAGGCTGCCTTTCTCCTTCCCCCCGGATCGTTCCAAAAACACGATTTCTGCCAAGATTATTTACTCACGACCACCGGGTTCCTTTAGCTCCATTCTTCACAGGTAGAACTTAGACGCTCACCGCGGGCTTTGCCGCCGCATTTGCATCCCGGTTGGGGCATATCCCCGTAAGCCCGGCTCCGTTGTCCCTTCACCCCCACTCCCCCTTTACAGGGGGGCAGGGGAAGGGTTCGGAGCCTCCGCGGGCGCAGCCGGGGAGCCCAGGGTGCGGGACGCTCTTCCCGCACCCCAACCGGAGCCGCGCGCTGCGGTAGCGCGGCTCCTAACCCCCGGGATGGACAAGGCGCTTCGGACCCGAAGCAGCCTTCGACCACCCGGCGATGGCGTCGCCGCCGGAAGTCCACCCACACTATTCATTTAAAGCACATGGCTTTCCTCAAAGAATCGTGGAAACTGTAGTTTAGCCTTTACAGAGCTACAATTCTCAGCACCTCTAACAAACTACAGGTACCAGTACACTTTGGTGAAAGCCAGGTGCTTTAAAGGTATGGTGTCTGTTCCGTGGAGGATGTATGGAGGGTTCCTGTTTGCTGCTGTTCAGTGGGTTAGGATTTTTACTCCACACACATAAAAACAAAGCAATGCTGACATTTAATTAGTTATGCTGCTTTGATAGTGGTCTATGTGGTCACAAAAATCTTAACTTTATATCTTTGTTATAATCTAAGACATTGCTTGGATGCACAGCAGAGCCTCTTACACGCAAAATGCTTGTTTTTTAAAAGTTTTATCTGAGCATCATGCATCAGAGTTTCTTGCCAGAAAACGTCGAGCAAACTCCTTTATGGAAGAAAGCAAGAAGGGGAATTTGGAGCGGGAGTGCATTGAAGAATACTGCAACAAGGAAGAAGCCAGAGAGGTCTTTGAAAATAACCCTGAAACGGTAAGAGCTCTTAAGACTATGGACAGTTTCCAGTTACTAAGGGTGGCAAGTAGTCTTGGTAGAGCATAGCCTGCTTCTGTGATTTATAGAATTGTAGAATTGAAAAGGACCCTGTGGGTTATCTAGTCCAACCCCTGCAAGCAGGAGTCTAAACTGAAGCATCCACAACAGATGGCCATCCAACCTCTGCTTCAAAACGTCCAGTGAAGCAATGCCCACCACCTTCCGAAGGAGTATGTTCCACTGTTGAACAACTCTAGTAGTTAAGAGTGGTAGACTCATAATCTGGTGAACTAGGTTTGCGTCTCCGCTCCTCCACATGCAGCTGCTGGGTCACCTTGGGCTAGTCACACTTCTCTGAAGTCTCTCAGCCCCACTCACCTCACAGAGTGTTTGTTGTGGGGGGGGGAAAGGGAAAGGAGAATGTTAGCCGCTTTGAGACTCCTTCGGGTAGTGATAAAGCAGGATATCAAATCCAAACTCCTCCTCCTCCTCCTCTTCTTCTTCTTCCTCTTACCATCAGAAAGTTCTTCCTGATGGGGAGTCGGAATCTCCTTTCTGGTAACATGAAACCATTGGTTTCCAGAGCAGGAGAAAACAAGCGTGCTCCATCTTCCATGTGACAGTCCTTTAAATATTTGAAGATGGCTCAGAATTCAATTCAGTAAGCCTTCAGTAAGCATTTGATAAGCACTGGAAGTTTAACATGGAGGGGAAATATCTGACCTTAACTGGAAGGGAGTTCCACAGAATTGAGCCCACAATAGTGCATGTGTGGCTCCTGATGGATATGAGCCATGTATCCAAGCCACAGGGGACCACTAACACTGACTCCCCCAAATACCTTGGTGACAGCGCAAGACGTCCCTGAGGTATGCTGTTCCCAAGTTGTTAAGGGTCTTGTAAATTAATGCAAGAAACCTGAACCAAGCCTGGCAGTGTATGGGCAGCCAGTAACATTCCCTTCTAATATTCAAGATGTGTACATACACTTATTTAACAGCTATCATTAAGCACATATTTATACACTATTCTGAATTCTCCAGCAAACCTAAATACTAGGAGCCTTTGTTTAGGGTTTGAATATCCAATTTATGTACACTTTCACATCATTAAGCAAGTGACGGTATATGTGATTTCTCCATATTATGGCTTTAGTTCAGATTTATACTGCTCTTTATAATGCTCTTGTGTCGTTTAATTATTGCTCATATTTCATCTTCACTCCCGTTCCACTTTGATAGAGAATGACTATGCAACAGAGCTTTTATCAGCTCTTGTTATTGATGTTTTAATTTGCTGGAAGCCTCCCAGAATGGCTGGGGCAACCCAGTCAGATGGGTGCCATATAAATAATAATTTTTTTATTCTTATTCTTATTCTTATTGGGTCAGGTGGCCCTTAGCACTTGACCATGATCTCAGACTATACAGAGTATGCATTGATGTCTTTAAGGTGTGACTAAAATTATGGAACATCCAGGTTCTGGAGTAACCAAGCAAAGATGCCCCATCTCGTTCTTTGAAATCACAAATGAGATTGAATAGTGAGCTCAGTTACAGGTTCTTAGCCACATAATTAGAAAGGATAACCTGATCTCAGTTTGTTGGTTCCTCAAGAAGTATTTTCAAAGTTGGGTTGTTTTGCTGCTCTTTACTTAATAAATATTTTGTGAGTTGCATTAAAAAAACAATTTAATTAAACTATTAAACAAGCGGCAAATACTAAAAATGGATAAAATCAGTTTCTTTATGACCTATTACAGTTACAGCACAAGCAAATTTTAATTATCATCCTAAGTAGTGCAAAAATTAAGCTGTTTCTCCTATCTGATTTATATTCTAATGGGATCTGTCTTTCTTCCTTTTTCTTTTTAAACACAGGACTATTTCTATCCCCGATATTTAGGTAAGTTTCATTTTTCAAAGTGCAAATTTATTTAACATTTAGATTACAAAAAACATTTTTTCTTTAAAAGATTATAGGAGAAAATTGGAAGGTGGCTGCAATGAAATGGTTTGCAGTCAGCAAAGCATGTAAGTACTTGTCTGTGTGGGCAGCATCTCCCATTATAGCTGCCCCACTGTGACACTATATGGGATGCTTTTCATTGAAAGCAGAATGCACAGTACAGGACTGTTCTCTGTTAATGCCATATTTTCTTCAATCCAGCAAAGCTAGCATCTCCCTACGAGATCACCCACTGCCCTGCTTTCTAGCTTCTGCAATAGCAATTCTTGGGAGAAAGAAACTGCATCTGAAAGTTTTCTTGGGAGCAATTATGTCATTGAAAGATGACTGACCAAAGACTTCGCCAAACGGCCTCAGCCCAGTAAACCTGAAGGAGCGTCTCCACCCCCATCGTTCAGCCCAGACTCTGAGGTCCAGCACCGAGGGCCTTCTGGTGGTTCCCTCACTGTGAGAAGTGAGGTTACAGGGGACCAGGCAGAGGGCCTTCTCAGTAGTGGTGCTCATCCTGTGGAACGTCCTCCCATTAGATGTCAAGGAAATAAACAACTACAGTCATACCTTGGTTTTTGAACAGCTTAGTTCTCGAATGTTTTGGCTCCCAAACGCCGCAAACCCAGAAGTGACTGTTCCGGTTTGTGAACTATTTTTGGAAGCCAAACATCTGACGGGGCTTCCATGGCTTCTGATTGGCTGCAGGAGCTTCCTTTGGTTTCTGAACATTTTGGAAGTCGAACGGACTTCCGGAATGGATTCTGTTAGACTTCCAAGGTACGACTGTATGCCCTCCCATCAGATGTCAAGGAAATAAACAATTATCTGACTTTTAGAAGACATCTGAAAGCAGCCCTGTTTAGGGAAGTTTTTAATGTTTGATATATATATTTTTCCAAAAGTTTTTTTTTATTTTCCGATATAAAAACATAAAATAAGATAAAAACAATACAGAAACACACACAAAACAACTAAACAAACAAACAAAAAAGAAAAACTAACAACATCAATACATTATGATACTCCAATACATCTTCCTTTACATTGTTTAATGTTTGATATTTTATCGTGTTTTTAATATTCTGTTGGGAGCTGCTGAGAGTGGCTGGGGAGGCCCGGCCAGAGGGGCAGGGTATAAGTAATTTATTATTATTATTATTATTATTATTATTATTATTATTATTATTATTCACCAAGCCACATGGGGCCCTCTTCCCTTTACTGTTGTCTCTGTGGCCCCAATATATGGGCAAGTAGCACAAGCACACAGGCAGGTGAGGTCATGCAATACCCCCACCCACCCACACATGCTTTCCACATGCTTTTCCCATGTGGTGGAAATCCTTGGCCACTTCCTTCCATATGAGTTTCATTGTGGTCATCAGAGTAAGCATTACAACAAAAGTAAGTATGCATCTGGCATAAATAGGGACATTTTTGTTGATTCCAAAACACCTTCCCCTGGAAACCTTGCTGACCTCTTTTCTCCCTGCCTTCTGCAAAAAAAGTTTTTGTTTTTTTTTTTTAAAAAAGCTGCTTTTTCAACAGGCCGTTGCTACTGGCTGATGGGTATTGCTTTTTGTTGGTGTGGTTTTAGATTGTTGTACTGTAGCCTTAGCTACCCTGGAGGTCACATTACTGGGACAGAAGGGCAGGACCACTTATTTTTTGTCCAAATAAATAAAGCAGCAGCTTTGTGGCTGTGTGTCATGCCACAGTAGGCCTAGCAGTATGGGGATTGATCTAAAGGCATTGAGGGACACATGAAATGGCAGCAAGCCAGATGCTGCTGTCTTTTGCTGCCTGATTCCATGAACAATTTGAAATAATCTCAGCTGAGTTTCATGGGACTTGCTCCAAGGTAAATGTGCTTAAGTTTGTTGCAATACTAGCCAGTTCTTGGGTTATAATGGCTGATTACTCTGAGAATTCTCCTTCTTTTCTCTTCTATACAGCATACAGCACTCTCTTTATGCTTGAGCAATCATATTCCTTGTCTACACCCACCTTCTTTACCTGGGAGTGATTTGTCAGCTTTCTGTTGGTGGACGCACTATAATGTTGTACTGTATTGACATGCATTTTTTTATGGTTTAATCGTATTTAGTACATTTGGTATTTTGTTTTTTGCCAGAATCAGATTGCTATCAGTTGTGAAACCAGGCAGAAATAGTCAGATATGGAGCACCAAAACAAAGTTACATAACTTTACCACTAAAGAGCAATGCTTTTTTCCTGGAAAAATAGGTGCCAGTACTCGCCCTGAAGTTGTCACAGTAAGTGCCACACTCTTTAACAACAAAAAAGAGGAGCTGGTACTGCATACCCCTGAGTACCCTCTGGGGGGAAACACTGCTAAATAGTATAATATTATTCAAGCTCTTGCAAAATATGCTACCCATCACTAGCTCTTATAAATTTCTAGCACTTGAAGGAAATTAGTTTGAACATCTGGGTGGCCTTCATTTTCTTCCAGTCCTATGATCTCTTTTGTAATGCAAAAGAAATGTGCCTCTTCTTGATTCTGACAGGACTTCCGTCTGTGCCACAATTTCTAGGCACAGGTCCGTCTGTGCCACAATTTCTAGGCACAAATTGCAGCACAAACAGAAGTGTGGATGAGCCGTAAGGAGCTGTGCAAACAGCAAAACCACATGGTTCTACCATTTCACGTTCAGTCTACAGGTGGAGGATCACGGTTTTTTATTGTTACCTGTGCACATGAAAAGCCAGCATGGAAGGGAGAAGGCTACTTCAAACTCATTTTGTATGTGGGATGTGGGAGAGCCTTTAAAAAAGGAACCTCCCTGCAACTCACCAATAGTCCTCTACAGTCTGAAGCAAGACAATGCCAGAATTCCTCCACTGTGTGATTTAGCTGAATATGGAACACCACCCTTAAGAATCTTTAGAATAGTAAATTGTGGTTGTAGTGATTACTGTCTTTCAATATGCAGCTTGATTTTCCTTGAGAGGGACAGCCCTGAAAAGCAGCCTATAAGTATAGTAAATAAAAAAAACATATAAAATTGCTTGTGCTTCCACAGATTGCCTGGCTTCATTTCGAACCGAAATTTTCACGAGTTCATTACAGACTTCCGGGATTCCAGCTGACCTGAGGTCCTGTGTAAAAGGTAAGCACTATACCATACCTCCTGAGTCGAGACGTACATTTATTTTTTCTGTCCCAGCCTTTCTTGTAACTGACACCAGTTGGTCTACCAGAAATACAGATTGCAGATAACACAGTTACTCATGTTGTGTAAACCCAACACGCCCCCGCCCCCATTTACTCAGCTTCCAGTGCACTCAGCATTAGTCAGGAACCATATCTATCCTGTATCTATCCTGTCATTTCTTGTGCATTGCTGCCCTTGTATATGCTTTCCCTAAAACTGTCTTCAATCCAAATTGTGAAAAAGAACGACGCAGCTGCAGTTTAAGCCAGTAATGTCTACACAGACTCAGTTTCTCCAGTGCTTTTCCAGCAAGAAGAGAACTTGACCTTTATTCTGAGGCATAGCATGGAACACACTGCGAGAGGCAGTGAAGGATGGGCGTGCCTGGCGTGCTCTGGTCCATGGGGTCACGAAGAGTCGGACACGACTGAACGACTGAACAACAACAACAACAACAATAGCATGGAACAGGGGCGGCCAACTCCCAAGATACTGTAATCTACTCACAGAGTTAAAGACTGGCAGTGATCTACCCCCTTGTTGAGCTTCTTTGGGGGGACCCAGTGATCTACCAGTGATCTATCACAGACATCCAGTTATCTACCAGTAGATCACTATCTACATGTTAGACGTGCCTGGCATAGAACTATGCAAGTGCTGCTGAGGAAGTCTTCAGCCACATTGGGGCCCTTAAAGGACTGGACTCTCCCATTAATGCTGATGCAGAAAAGTGTGGGAAATTTAATGAAGATAATTCAGTATGATGCTGTGCTCTTGAGCTGTGTTTCTGCACCAGAACATGTCTCCTAGGCCTCTACAACCTCCTTCGTGTAGTCAGGAAATATCATGATTTTATCCCTGTTTTGGCCCCATCTTAGCTCTCCATGCCCTCTGCAATAAGTCTTCTTTGACTGGGTATCTAAGAACTTTGACCACAAAGTCCCAGAGTTTATTTTCATCATGGGAACCGGGCTGTGTGGTGTGCATGTGCAGACTGAGGCATAGTACTCTGAGAGGGACAACATCTCCCTTAACAGGGCTACCAGAAATGTCGAGGGCTTCCCCTGTCTTGGCCCTTCCTGAACCCACAAAACAGGTAAATTTCTACAACATGAATTTGATTATAGGGGTCTGAAAAAGTTGGAGACAATTGCACTAAATTCTTGACTGATTCTAGTGGTTCCTTTCTTTTTATCTTTAAAAGTTCCAACTCCAAATGTTGCAGTTCATTCAGTCTGTTTGATCAGGCACAAACAGCTTTGATAACCATTGTGGCTGGAAAGGCAATATATAGATTATTTCAAATAAATAAACAAACACATCCAAAGTATGGTGTAATACATGAGTAGGAAGAAATCTCTCAGAAGCAGCTTCTTTCCTTTGCTGTAAATGCTCCTTCCCATTGTTCTTATCGCAACATTTTCTAGGTGTTTGGAAAGAGATCCCAAGCGAAGCATACATTCTAATCCTTAAGCATCTGTCTCTGTCTTTTGTCCTTGAGAACAGATAAGGGCAAAAACGAATCCTTGATCATTATCACACGTGCAGTCAGAGATGGAGGCTCCCAGACTGCTGTGCTAGCATGCCTGCAGTCACAAATTAAAGTGTGTTCTTATTCATCCCTTCTCTCTCTCTCTCTCTCTCTCTCTCTCTCTCATTAGAGGCTCTTGGGGGGTGGCAGGGAAGTGTGAGCAAATTATCTTGCTGAATAGTCTCTAGTGAGGAGCGTCGCTGTACTTGATGTTAATTTTATTCCTCATATGTGCTTGTGCCATAAAACGGTTGTCACAGATTACCCACTGGAGAAGCTCTGATGATATTACAAGCAGCAACAACAAAAAATGTTGTAACTGCGACTTTATATCCTGGCAATCTAGTCCCGAAAATTCTGTAGCATCTCAAGCTAATATGACAGGCATTCCCTAACTCAGCCCTCCAGATGTTTTGGGACTACAATTCCCACTGTCCCTGACCACTGGTCCTGTTAGCTAGGGATGATTGGAGTTGTAGTCCCAAAACATCTGGAGTGCTGAGTTTGGGAATGCCTGCAATATGAGATGCACCGGGCTTGCAGCAACAGTGATGTACCAGGAATATCGGCGCCTCCTCTGCAGCAAGAGCTTTGTGTCTCAGCATTGCCACAAGTCTTAGCATTGCCACGTAAGAATTTTCGAAGTGGTTGGTTGATGCGCCTGAAATCATAACACTTGATCTCACGGTTCGGTGTATCCCAAGGCTTAGGGACACTACGGTTGCCTCCAGACTGTCACTATTTTTACTGAATAGATTCAGGTGCATACCAGGTATTTAGGTTTGTGCAATTAAAATGGATTGAAGTGTTCTGTTACCCTGGCGCAATAAATCCACTTTAAAAGAAAATACTTTTGCGGTTAGGAAAGTGACAGGGAAATGCATTGAAAATTGCAGGATGGACAAATTATTAATGGGTGGATGCATACAAAATATTACCACGTTTATTGGCAGCACCAGCTTTCTAATGTGTTCTCTATTATGTTTACAGTATACGCTTCACAGTTCCTTCCTCCCCACCACCACTTCCTTGTTTTCTGCTTTCCCCCTTCTCTTTCCCCCCTTCTCTTTGACAGCAATCTCAGGAAGAAGCTTTTACAGGCTGTGTAAACATAACTGGATTAAAACACAGCTAGGTCATTCTTTCTCTCATTTTAGATCGCAACTGACTTGGGGGGAAATGTGCAAAAACTCAGTGGGTGCTATCCTGGGAACTGTAGCTTCTTAAGGATGCTGGGAATTGTAGCTCTATGAGGAGGAAACTCCAATTCTCAGGATTATTTGGGGAAAGTGGTGTGATTTAAATGTACATTGGTTAAATGTTTGATGTAGATCTGCCCATTCTGTGCTAGCACACACACTGATGCTGAATGAAGTTCTCAAATTCATTGTTCTGCAATCTGGTGTCTTAACTTTTGTTTGTTCTTGTATTCTTTCATATACTGTTCAGGAAGAGAGGCCTATTATTTGTATTGTGTTGTATTTTTAATTTTTCAATTTTTTTTAGCCTGCCTTTCAACCTGAAGGTTCCCAGGGCAGCACACATTTAGTAAAATATATATATTTATGCAATCCTCTTAACATTAACAATATATTATTCTTATTTATTAGTTTTATATCCTGCCTTTCCTCTCAAAGGAGGAAGAATGAGAAGAAACTAAACTAACAAAATGAGATCCAGTAGGAGATTATGTCTTATATCAACTGTTTCTATAGGGCTGAAGGGGGAAAAAAGTATCTGGATCTGATTCCTAAAGGCCGTATATGCAGGTGGCAACCGTAACTCTTAAGGAAGTTCCACCCACTTCATCAGAAATAGGAAGCATACTATTGTTCAGATTGGTGAAAGAAGTTGGAAATAAAACCTATGTCAAATGTGCAGCCATTGTTGTTTAGTCGTTTAGTCGTGTCTGACTCTTCGTGATCCCATGGAACAGAGCACACCAGGCTCTCCTGTCTCCCACTGCCTCCCACATTTTGGTCAGACTCATGTTGGTAGCTTTGAGAACACTGTCCAACCTTCTCGTCCTCTGTCGTCCCCTTCTCGTTGTGCCCTCAATCTTTCCCAACCTCAGGGTCTTTTCCAGGGAGTCTTCTCTTCTCATGAGGTGGCCAAAGTATTGGAGCCTCAGCTTCAGGATCTGTCCTTCCAGTGAGCACTCAGGCCTGATTTCGTTAAGAATGGATAGGTTTGATCTTCTTGCAGTCCATGGGACATCCATTAGCTGTGCCCAAAGACCCGGCAAGGAATAAAATACAATTGTTAGGGCTGAATTGGCTTTGTCAATTATTGTTCTTGTAGATAAAGGTTTTCCGTTCTTAAAAAAAAGATGAACTATCAAGATTAAGAAAAGTTGGATCATAAGACTGACACTTTTTCTGCTTTGTTTGCCTGCCTTTGCAGTAATATCAAACCAGTGCATTCCACTGCCATGCAATGAAGATGGTTATAAGGAATGCAGAGATGGGCAAGCCAAGTTCACCTGTGTCTGTAAACCTGGATGGCAAGGAGAGAAATGTGAAGAGGGTAAGTGATCGTAGGTGTTTTTTTTTTCCTCCCTACGGTGGAAAACAGAGCTGGATCACTTTTAAACATATCTTTCCATATCAAACAAGCACTATAGAGGCAAACAAGTTCTTAGTGAATGTTTTGTTTTGTTTTCCCCCAGATATCAATGAATGTGAAGACCTAACAAACAGAAATGGAGGGTGTAGTCAAACTTGTATTAATTTTCCTGGAAGCTACCGTTGTATTTGTGAAGATGGTTATTATATACATCCAAATAAACTGGACTGTGAGGGTAAGGAAGAAGCCAAACATAGAAATGCCAGCAGCACATAAAACAAAAACATAATCTTATTATGTAACAAGATTTATACCTATTGATTGCAGTGCTAAGGTCCATACAGGCAAGTTTCAACATGTTTGTCTTATATATTATATGGAATTGTGTGTATCGGCAACTTTGGCCTCAGGAGTAGCAAAGTTTTGGCACGTACCAGTAAATCCACTGGTCTTCTATGAAAATGTAGTCTATGGTGTCACGAAGAGTCGGACACGACTGAACGACTGAACAACAAGTCTATTAACAGATGGGATTGGGTCAAACAAGGGGCAGAGGGGAGGCTACCCTAATGCCTGTTGTGACCCATGTGTTCACAATGTGCCATCTGTCTAGCTTGCTGCTGAACCATCCACCCCATGCAGGGCCCTGGATTGCAATCATACTGCTTAATTAATAGGAAATGGTGGAGCTGCTTAGCCTGATCACATGGAACCTTGCCACCTGGGTAAGCACATGCAAGGAAAATATAGTGCACTATGAGAAAATATGAAAAATAAGATAATTCTCTTTTGAAAACTGCCCATTCTTATGGCTATCAACTTTTTTGAAAACAGTAAAATGTCTAGATTCTGTGAGTTTATGGTTTATGCCAGTGATGGCCAAACTTGGCCCTCCAGCTGTTTTGGCACTACAATTCCCATTATCCCTGACCACTGGTCCTGTTAGCTGGGGATGATGGGAGTTGTAGACAGCTGGAGGGGCAGGTTTGGCCATGACTGGTTTATGCTGTTCACATTTTGCATATTTCACCATTTCCTATTGTCTCTTTAGATCCTTTCTGCCCTTGGGGCAAGTGGCAAGAAACAATAGGCAATAGCAGCAGAAATCAATCCATTCCCTTTTTTGTGGGAAATTAATAATAGCATTTTGCATTTACAGACAGGAATGAATGCATGTTGGACCCAAAGATTTGTGGGACAGCACAGTGCAAGAATACTCCTGGGAAGTACGAGTGTGAATGTCCGGCAGGTTATGCCTATAACTCAACTACAAAGAAGTGTGAAGGTAGAACTTTTGTTTTTAAATGATGTTTTAGCTTACCTTTCTTGACGTATTCACCATTATTTTCTGCAGATTTTCCACATTCTATTTAGGGGTGCGTGTGTGTGTGTGTGTGCACTTCACCATTGGTTTGTTTTACAGATTTCATGCTTGTTTGGTTTTTGGTAATGCATAGGCAGTTTAGATTACTTTTCACACAGATTGCAAATGTCACAATATTGGGACAATGCCACTCAAATTAGCCCTCTTGAGTTTCTACCATCTTGTTTCTATAACATAAAGGAAGCTGAACGAAGGGAATATTCTTTAAAGAAAACACCATATCCATCAATATATACAACATATGCCCACCCAGCAGCAAAGAAGTCAAATAAATATGTGGAATACAGAAAAATATCTGTATGTACCATCTACATGTGAAGTACCGGTAGTGAGCCCCATACTATTGCCTTCCTGCCTCCAGGGCTAACCCTACCATTCGGCAGAGAGATGCAGAGGCCAGAGAGGCAGGAAGTGGCAGCAAGATGTAGGACAGAGCTGTGTCTCCTAGCCACCCAAGATTCCATCAGCTGAAGGGGTTGTGAATAAAACAATAAAAACATTTTAAAGCAGCAACACTGGCCTGCTCTGCACCCCCTAAACTAGCCTACTGTCCAAAATGGCAGTGTCCTATAGTTGGTGCTGAAGTAAGATTCACCTCCCAGTCCAGTTAGCTTCTTTCCCTATGTAATCTTTTACCATGTGGTTAGTGACGTCTGTTTCCACTGTTGAGTTATTTGCATCTCATCCTTCCTTAGGGAGGCTCAAGCCATATTTTTTGCTTCCTTACAACTCTGGTGTCAGTTAGGTTCAGAGAAATTTGCTCCTACATTTTCAGTACCAAAGGTTTTAAAGAACCTTTATGCTATTTGTTTTTTGTTGGTTTTTTTACATTATTTTAAATCGCCAAAAACTGATCTTGAAAGGCTACATAGAAATGCCAGAAAGAAAGAAACAAGCAAACTTGAACTCAGTGGGACATGCTTCTGAGTAGACATATTAAGGATTGAACTATAAGAGCACCATCTGAGCTCCAAAGCTGAGTAGGAGTTTGGACCTGCCTTTTCTGTATCCAGACCCAAGACCAGTAGCCATCACACCACACAGATTGCCATGCAAACTTCCTTCCAAAGTTCTTGGAACATTTTTACTAATTTGGTTTGGTTAAAGCAGTTGCATACTTCATGTGGCAGGTGTGATCTTCTTGAGTACACCAAGTATTACACTGGAGTCTGTCTGCTGCAATGGCCACTCAGAGGCTAGATATTTCCAATCATGGCACCATGCTGAATGCTTAAAGCTGTGGCCCACAGGCTACACCTGCCTCTCCCCCAAAAGCTCCTTTGTGGTACCATCATGTCAAAGGGCTTTCTGTGGCGTCCCAAAATCTTGTCAACTTTTATTTTAAAAAGAAGACTATTTTGTACTGTCCACTCCCGCAGGTCCCCTGCTATGATTCTGTGATGTCAAAAGGAACTCCACATTTTCCCATTTATAAAATACAAATTGGCCACACACCCCGCGTGTTGCTGATGGGTGAGTGCCATACTTCGCTTGAAAAGGCTTAAGCACCCACTTTTAAAGCTATTGGTATGACATCCACACATTGTAAAGTTCTACTGCAGAAAGACTGGTGTAATGCTCGTGTATTCACAGAACTGGCACCTGCTGTGTAAAGTGTAAAACCACCCTTAGTCAATGAACTTATTATCTAAGTAAATGAGATCTTCCTAGTTAAATTCTAAGTATCTTCCATTCTGTCAGTTAAACTATATTTTGCCATGTTTATGTGACCCAAAATGGGGCAGAAATATTGCAAAAAGCAATATTTTTCTGCAGCTGTGGAAGGGTTATAGCTACTTTGCAGTTTAGAATACACTGGAAATTTTTAGCTTGCCGAGTCACACGATGTACATAAATGCTTAGGCTGCTACAAAACCAAGCTCTGCAACTTAAATTTTATACATCTCAGGGCATGATAAGTCTTTATCATGCAAGCGTGATATTTTAGGAACAGGATTTGCAAGATTTCCTGGGCTTGATCCCAGTGGGATATTCTCAGGCAGTGGGAGTCTTGTTTACTCTCAGAGAAGGCAAGTTACTAATGCTGTCTTTCACACAGCCTTGCACTTCTAAATTATTTATTGTGCTTAGCCAACAAAGCAGAGAACGTAGTCAGCTTCACTCAGTCAGGACAAAATGTGTTTTGCCCTGGTCAGCCCACATTTCTTTTCTGAATGAATGCTTCCCAAGCCCCCTGGGCTTTGCAATTTGGCACGCACACTCATCTCCCACTGCAATTGTACCGAGCTGATTTTTGCTTTACAGCAGAGGTAGCATGTATGTATGCGGTGCATAGTGTTTGAGCATATAATAGGGACCATTTTGAGATGCTACATTTTTTTAAAATAGCAATATATCATATCATGGTTAAGGCACCTTGGTCTGAGCTTGCTCGCACAATTTACGCTCTGATTGTTGTTGTTGTTGTTGTTGTTGTTGTTGTTACTTTTTAGCTTTGCAGCTCATTTCTGTGAATATTTTTCTCCAACAGTTAGTCATGGTTATGCAGTTCACAGCCACCACAGACATTTTCTAGGTGCTTACATTGTCTCCCGAGACAGACGGATGCCAACAAGAACATATTTGTATGAGTGGAGTGTGGTTGGTTGGGGAAACTGCTTTTGAGCTGCTGTGATTGAGAAAGACAGCTGCATAAACTGGAAGCCTAGAGCTAGAAGCAACAGTAGCTGTTTCCCATTAAGGGTGGTAGGGCAGAAGGCAAGGTGACCAAAGCTAGGTGGAGCCATCTTCCTCCTTGATGATTCTTACAAGGGCAAAGCCATGACTAGAAGAAGGAAGCAGACAGTCAGTGCCAACTCCCTGGAGTAAGAAGGCAGGCAGGTGCATCTTAATGGACCTCCTCCACTAGTTGAAAGAGACTCTAGAAGTCATTGAAGTCCAAACCTTTGCTCAGTGTAGGATTTGCAATGCAGGATGCAACTGCAGCATCCCTGACAGATTGCAACACAGCCTCTGCTGAAGTACCTCCAGCAAAGGACCACCTGAGGCAGCTTGTTCCACTGTCAGGCACCTCTTACCATTAGGAAGTTTCTCCTGATGCTTAGCCGAAATCTGCTTCCTTGCAATTTCCACCCATTCATTCTGCCATCTAAAGGGACAAGTCTGCTGCATGTTCTGCATGGCAGCCCTTTGGGAGTTTGAAGACACTCTCATGTCTCTTCTTAACCTTCTCTTTTTTCCAGCTAAACATGGACTAAGGGAGTTAGATTTGCCTATCGTCCTTTGCACATAATGTGAAATTTCATGCATGCTTCACCTTAAGATGCTTGAAAATATACGTACAGTAGGCTGGCAAAACCTGTAACAAAGTTTGATGTAGTTGGTGGTGGTAGTCTAGGATTACAAAACTGGAGTGTGGGTGAAGTATCTGCTAAGCCACAATACCTAACTGGTGGGCTGCATTTGGGTTGATTGTCCACAGACCGTTCAGTTTTACAGTAGATGAATGCCAAATTCATTTTTGGAAAAAGGCACGGGAACCATGGAGCCATTACCTGGAACTTGCATGCCATGTGGATGTGTTGAGCAATCCCAACACTGCCTGAGCTTCATGCCACTTAAATGTCAGTTTGCTTCCCAGGAGGTTGGGCTCGTGATAAGTGCAAATGTCAAGCTGCTTTTTCCCATTTCACTGCAGATGTGGACGAATGTGCTGAAAATGCCTGTTCCCAAATGTGTGTCAATACTCCTGGAAGCTACACCTGCTATTGTGATGGCAAGAAGGGCTTCAAGCTTTCTAAGGACATGAGAACTTGTGAGGTGAAGTATCCCCTCCTTACTTTCCTTTGAAAGTAATATTCATCCCCAATGAGGCTGAGAAAAACCACACATGCACCAGCTACTTGTCCAAAATGGTCCAGAATATGACAGTTTGAATGTAAACTGGGTCCACATAAAGCTGATCCTTGCTCCCCACCTCAGTTGCTTCCAGTTTGTTTCCAGACCCAATTCAAAGGGCTGGTTTTGACCTATAAATATTTTTTTTCTTCCAGTAGCACCTTAGAGACCAACTAAGTTTGTTCTAAGTATGAGCTTTCCTGTGTATGCACACTTCTTCAGATACACTGAAACAGAAGTCACGAGACCTTTATATATAGTGAGAGGGTGCGGAGAGGTATTACTCAGAAGGGTGGTGGGAATGGGTGATTGGCTCATGGGTGTGGTAAACCTGTTGACAACTATTAATGACTGCAGTTGGTCTTACAGGAAAAAGCAAGGGGTGAGATGGCTAAAAATAGCTTTATCATGTATAATGAGATAAGAATCCAATGTCTCTATTCAGACCAGGTCTCTCCATGGTTTTAAGTTTGGTAATAAGTTGCAATTCAGCAACTTCTCTTTCCAGTCTATTTCTGAAATTCTTTTGTAATAAGACAGCTGGTGACTTCTGTTTCAGTATATCTGAAGAAGTGTGCATGCACACAAAAGCTCATACTAATAACAAAATTAGTTGGTCTCTAAGGTGCTACTGGAAGGAATTTTTTATTATTATTTTGTTTCGGCTATGGCAGACCAACACGGCTACCTCCCTGTAACTTTTACCTATAAAACCCTGTATGGCTTGGAACCCTAATACCTAAAGGAACATCTCATCTCATACATCCCTACCTGTGCCCTGAGGTCATTGATGGAGACCCTTCATTGAGTGTATCCATAAAATTAAATTTGCAGGGGTTTTCTACACTTCAAAAACTTCTAAATCCTGTTTGACAACACAAAGGGAAAACAATTAATAATGGCTTGTCCATATCATAACACTTTCAATAGTCCTGGAAATGATTGCCTCTTTCTCTGTTCTCCAAAGTAAGTGTTTAATCATAGGTTCAAAACCTGTGTTTGTACTATCCATCACTAGTATAGTTGTTTTATAACGTTAACATGTGGCTCCACTTTTTCAAAAATAATTTAATTCTCTTGCAGCAAGCTAAAAATTCATAAGAGGTGTAGTAAGTGGGCAAAGCAGTTTAACATGCACACTTCTTGCTGAGGAAACCATGAGGCTGTGCACGATTTCAATGAAAACATTCCTCTATGAATAGCTTCCTTTATACTTCTTTGGCAAGGCCGGGCATGTTGAAATGTATTCAGACAGCTACCACTTAAAACAAGCTTTGACGCAGTTCAATGTAGTGGGGCTTAAATAGTTCACAGATCAAAGGTTGCTATTGTGCTTGAACATACTTAAGAGAACCTAGTGAGTGGTAGTTAACTGTGATTTAATGATTAGGCAACCTGGGGTGTGATTCCATTCCCTGAAGATAATGGAACTGGCAAGCAGGCCATTTATCTTCCGAGTAAATATTGCCCTAGAATATTTCAGCTTCATAGGTTTATTTTTTAATACTAGGCAGAATAAACAGAAGTCTTTGTTAATCTGGCCAGGATTATTAACAGTCTCCCCTTTAGTGGGTGGAAACAGTTTCCAAATCTAACGTATGGGAAATTCAGTACCAGGAACCAGTTAAATTAAAGATCATTCCAGTATAATCAATGTTATTGCTTATGTGTAAAATCTCCTCACTGCATGGTGACTGCAAGAACCAACGTACATGGAGATAGTTGGGGAGGGGGTAGTTGCTTGAATTCATCCTATTGATTAGGAATAAATTACAAAAACTGGCTTAGAACAGAAAAGTGGACTCACTTGATCAAACTATAATGTAACATTTCGTTTCCTGTTATGTCTAGGTTGTACAGGATTGTCTCGCCCTGAATCTTGAAAAGTATTATGAATTGCTTTATCTGGCAGAGCAATTTTCAGGGATCCCTGTTTTGTATTTAAGGTTCAGATTGCCAGAAGTTACAAGGTAAGTGCATATCAATATGAATGCACATTTAAGTAGATAGCAGTATGAATGCACATTTAGTCCTATTGAATAGCAGTGTGCAGCTCTCCTATCAGCACCACTTATTAATTGTATTGTCATTCTGTTACAAAGTTCTTAAAAGTACAGATCCAGTTTCTTTATCAGTCATACTTCATTCTCCCCCTTCCTAACCTCAACCCAGATTTTCTGCAGAATTTGATTTCCGGACTTACGATAATGAGGGTGTTATACTGTATGCCGAGTCCCACGACAACACTGAATGGTTTTTGCTTGCACTGCGTGATGGAAAGATTGAAATTCAATTCAAGAATGAACTGGCAACCAAAGTAACAAGCGGTGGCAAAGCCATTAATGATGGTTTGTGGCACATGGTAAGCCCCCTCCCCCATGAGTTAGGAAACTGAACATTGAATTGCTTATAAAAGAAGAAGCTTAAAGCCCCTTGATGAATATGCAATACTAGCTTCAGATTGTCGTTTTCACAAGATACTTTCATGTCCACAAAATACTTCCATGTCTTCATAATAAAAGAACACTCCGTTGGAGCTCTGAGTCTAAGATTCGAGACAGTTCCTATTCTTCATTCAGACAAGAGGAGCTCATACTGGCATTTTCTAAAGAATGGCATGAAAAGCTGAAAAATTCCTTTCTAGGAGATCCTGTCCTTTAAAAAGCACATGCACTTGTGTGGATATTGTTTCATGTGCAAGGCTTCGGGGCGGGGAAATCCATGTACCCAACACTTCTGTATATGGATCTGTATATGGATATATGTGGATCTGATCTAACAACTATCTGTGTGCGCACACCCTGGTTTTTTAAAATTATTATTATTAACCAAACTGAGCTCCCTTTTCCTTGTGCCATTCAAAGCAGAACACTTTCTGAATACAGATCCCCTTTGTTGGTTTGGGATGACTTCTCTCAACATACATAAGTATATCTGTTTCCTTTACCTTTAGATCTCCGTGGAAGAACTAGAGCACAGCATCAGTGTAAAAATAGCAAAAGAAGCAGTTATGAGCATCAATAGTCCAAGAAATCTTTTTAAGCCCTCCAATGGCTTTCTGGAGACAAAGGTGTATATTGCAGGACTACCTCGCAAAGTGGACAACACTCTCATTAAACCGGTAATTGTTTTCAGTGCTAATGTCACACATCAGGTGTTGCGTTATCTCCTTTATTGTAATTAGAGTTAATGCATTCCCCCCCCCCTTTTAAAAACATCATCATGGACAATATTTCCTGAGATCTGTTACGAAGCTTTGTACCACTGCATTTGAGTGGCCAGTGAGAGATTATCCTTTCAGGTAGATTTGTGAATTTCATTATTTAGTTTTATTCTTAGAACACAGGGCATAACACATCCACATTACAGATTAATCTACAAGTCTGGCCTTCCTAGTTCCAGGTAATTCCAGACCCCAGATAAAAAGAAAAGAAAAAAAGTAAACACATTAGTTTGAAAGGCATTCAAGTTGGGGAGACTTTGAACAGAAACAAATATTCAAGGATGCATGCAACCAATTGTATCTACTGCTGCAGATTCATGTAACTTCAGTAAAAAGGGAAGCCATCCTGGAATGCAGGAAAAAGTGGTCCAGTGCATTGAGGGTTGTAACGGAGAGGACTAGAATAGGGCTACTAAGCTTGGAAACACCAAATCTGCAACAGGCCCATTTGTGCTAGCAGTTTTGTGCTGGGATTACTGCAAGATTTATTTGTTTAGAAGATTTGTATCCTGCCATTTGGCCACATTATAGCAGTTCTCTCTCTCTCTCTCTCTCTCTCTCTCTCTCTCTCTCTCTATATATATATATGTGTGTGTGTGTGTGTGTGTGTGTATCATAATAAATATATGCTACTGTAAGAAAAAAGAAACGAAATGCAAGTTACCAGAGCAACAGTGAACAAATTGTAGCAGCAGGATGAAATTTAGTGACAGTCCAAAAATCCAGTGAAATTCAAGTATTTTGAAAGAAAAGGAGCTTGCTGAGTTTTCCAAGGAAGGAAATTCCATTGTAGTAGTAGTAGTAGTAGTAGTAGTAGTAGTAGTAGTAGTAGTAATTTTATTATTTATACCCTGTCCATCTGGCTGGGTTTCCCCAGCCATTCCATATCCTTGAAACCGCTCCTGCAAAGGCCCTAAAACAAGGGGCAGAAAAAAGAAGCACCTTTAAGTTTCAAGCATTATAGAATTGTACTGTATAGGGTTATCTAGTCCAAGCACCCACAATGCAGGAATCCTGCCCTGGGTGGGGTCGACCCCATACCTTCTGGTTAACAGCCAGATGCATGGACCCCCTGCACTCTTGCGGTAACAGTGGTAAAAAGGAAATGAATTTAAAGGGTTCTTAGACTCCTGTGCTGCATTTTCATACAAGCAAACTGTGGCCACAATGGAAGTTGTCCTGGTGTGGGAACACTGCACATAAAGGAACCAGCACAGAGGTTAAAAACCTTGTAAGTGTGAACACTGGCCCTATGGAAAATTTAAATTGAGGGTTCTTTTTATCTAGCGTTATGGGCATATAATTAAAGTTTCTTTTTGAGAACCAGTCAGCCCACAGAAAGCTGTCTCCATACTGCAAGCTCTTATTTTATGAGAGTTACATAGAAATTGGCTTGTCCAAAAATTAAAATTCAGGTCCTATTGTTCATTGCTCTTGTATAGTTTGCTGTCCAGTTGACAAAAAATAAAAATAAAAATAAAATCCACCTCTGAAGAAAGCAGAAAGCAAAATTGAGCTGCACCACAAAGGCACTGACAGTTCTTCTGCTAGATAAAACCTCACTGTGTGGTCTAACTGTAAAAATGTTACATGGAAAAATGCGAGAGACATTTTGTAAACCAAGAAAATCTTTAATAAAATAAAATAAAATAAAATATCCCATGTTCTGTTGAAACCCCCCCCCCAAAAAAAAAACTTTTGTATCTTACTTCAGAGATGGATAAAAAACTCTTGATCCCAAGCAGATTTTTCTTTCTTTCCTGAACTGTGATGGGGGTGAAAGCAGACCCTCCTCGAATAGCAATGCACATGCTCATTGCAATTGCTGTGTCAGGGTGACTATGCATTTTAAGAATAAGAGAAAAAGATCCGTGAATCTATCTTATCTCACCTATAATTCTTTTCTTCTGCTGACATGCAAACCTTGTGACATTTATCAATTCTTGTAGTGGGGTGAAACTATAGTATACATTATTGGATTTATGGTAAGTTATGAACATAATTCATTTTGCAGCTAAGTACATGATCTGGAAAACTCCGGGTACCGATGTAAAGTCTGTGGGAATTCTGTGGGAAATAAAGAGCCCGTGTCCTCTATTTTTGTGGTTGGTGGTGAAATATTTGGGCAAATAGAAAAAAATGCTTACTTTCCTATTAAACCTCAATGTTCTAATTTAACAACATATAACTTACCAATTATAATTTTGTTAGCATATAAAATTATACTATTTGGCATATTTATAAAACTTACATAGTACATTTTTATCAAAAAAGGAAAAAAAGTGTCTAGATGACATTTTGTAACATGTAATATGGGTCCAGTTACAGGTGGGTAGCCGTGTTGGTCTGCCATAGTCGAAACAAAATAGAAAATTCTTTTCAGTAGCACCTTAGAGACCAACTGTGTTTGTTCTTGGTATGAGCTTTCATGTGCATGCACACTTCTTCAGATACACTGAAACAGAAGTGTAATATGGGGTATGTTTTTGGACCATTGTGGATTGCCACAAACAGTGCTGCAACTTCTTCTTCAGATTAACCCACGCCTGGATGGGTGTATCCGTGCCTGGAACTTGTTGAATCAGGGAAATTCTGGTGTAAAAGACATCATTCAACAGAAAGAAAGCAAACACTGTTTAATAAGCGTTGGGAAAGGAACTTACTATCCCGGCACTGGAGTAGCCAAGTTTCACATTAACTACAGTAAGTAATTCTTGCACTTTCTCTGAAAACATCTTTCAGCAGGGGTAGTTACTATATTTAAGGAACAGCGCAGAGAGAGGGGAGGGCATTGTCTTTCACTTTGCCTTCAGTGCAATCAGTGGAACTATTAAAATGTTCTCCATCTAACCATGTGGGTGGTAGGCTTGATGTGGTACCAGAATTCCCAAAGTAGGAAGCAGTGTCCTCTATTTAGTTTGAGTTATTTCTCAGGCCTCAGCTCTGCTTCTGTGTATGGCAGATGAAATATTGCCGCACATTTTTAGTACAGGCCTCCTGCCCTATTTCCATTCCTAGGGAGATATATAGTGGTTCCTACCCTACCACCTTTCCAGACACCTTTTCATTTCAAAATATTTAAGAAGCAGCATTCTTATTTTTTCTATATAATTGCTTTTGTTTCAATATAATATTTCAAGGTTTTAATTTTACTGTGGAATGGTTTTGATGCACGCTTGGGAGGGTTTTGCCCTGAGGCGGGACGTAGTTTTTTTTTTTAAACATATATAAGTAAACATTTCTAGACCAGACCATCAGGGGAGACAAAAGGAAGTAGGCAGTCCTTCAGATTTAGACAGCCTAAATTGTTGTCACGATGTGATTCTAACTAGATTATCGGGTGGAAAGCTTCTTGTGATGTGCTATAGATCAACAGCTACCTATTTTCTGTGAACATTGCAATCAAACAGTTGGACCAATAACCAAGAATAAGTATGTCAGGGCAATTGGCACACTCTGATTCTGTTCTTTATCAGGGCACTGGGAAGACGTCAGGGCTTCCTGGGAGACTTATAACCATCAAAAGGGGGATCTCTCAGAAAATTACATACTGGTCGTTAAACAAAGAAGTTCAGGAAGGACAAAACCCCAGTGTTAAGTATTCGGTTAGAGAGTCAAGTTTTCCAAGAAGCCTAGAAAGCAATTATTTTGTGGCTTGCTAAATTGACAATTTTCTCTTGCTTTATTTGTTTAAAATAAAACAGACAACAGCCTGAACAACGCTGAAGATTGGTTAATAAACATGACCCTGGCCATCCGGCCATCCACAGGCACTGGAGTCCTGCTTGCCTTGGTTTCTGGTGAAATGGTGCCTCTTGCTTTGTCCATAGTTGACTCCAACTCCAAGGGCACACAGGTAGTTATTTGTGCATGGTGGACAGAGCTGGCCAGATTCTTTTGCTGAGTTGGGGGGGGGGATAATTTGTTGAGGGAAAGTGTGGATACTATTTTAGCCCTCACCTTTCCCATGGCATCTGATCTGACTGAAATTCGGTATCCTCCTCTACCCCCACCCCACAGAGGCTTAAAGCAAGGTGAAGACTCGAGAGACAGTCCTGATGTTAGGACTTGTGAATGACTAGGCTGGTTTTGGAATTGTGAATGGAGCTTTTCCACTGAGAGTGGTGAACTCTGAGGTGACTCAAAGGGGAAGCTTTTCTTTCTCAGCTGCACCACTCCAGAATGCCCTTGGGAGCTGGCGTGCTTGAAAGTTTGCTGTGGCAAATCTCTCCTTGACCTGCTAGATTACTATGTGCAGAATTTTTACGACCTGATTCTTTAAAGCAAACTCTTCTCTGGCTGATAGTACAGTTAGTTACAGTCCTGCATAGGTGCTTTACCTCATCAGAAATAATGATGCTGAGCTTGAAGTTCTTTGAAAATGTTGCTACAATTGGTTCCTCTTGTGCTACAGTGTGAAAATAAAACAAGTAACAACTAAAGGGAATAGACTTCAGAGATTCCCTCGGCGTTGAAGTACATCTTTGTTACCTTGTGAAGACTCTCCAGGCTGGGCTGCAGTCGCAACCACTACTGGAGACAGCTCATCTCTTTATGTTGCCAGTTGGGAGAATGGAGAAGGCTGTCTCCTTTTTTCCCAGTTTCTCTTTTTCCGGTGGGAGGGATTCAAGTGCACACTGTACATTTAGGTTTGCACAGTTAAAGTGCTCTCTCGCCCTGGTGCATCAAATTCACTTTAAAACAGCAACAACTGAGACTTTGCAATTGGGGAAGTTATCACTGAAGGCACTGAAAAATATAGGATGAATGAATGATTAGTGGGAAAATGTGTAACCAGCACATTCACAAATCAGAAAGAGTGCTCACTGTTATCCGTCCCACAAACACAATCACAACAAATGCTCAGTAAAGACTGGAACCTTGTCTAACCACTGTGTAAGCTTTGTACAAGTAAATTAGGCTGAATGCTCAATAAACAGATTGTCTAGGGAAGCACCTGGTGTGAGACATCAGGCTTGCCATAAAGGTCTATTGGGGTATAATGACTAGTTCCCTATGATGATAGAGTATTAATGGGTGCCTCCCTGGTTAGAGAATCTTGTGAGTAACCTGGCCATTCTGTTAATAAACCGCCAGGGGGCTTCCCATAGACACCTGGTTGGCTGCAGTGAGAGCAGGATGCTCGACTAGATAGGCCTTTAGTGTGATCCAGAAGGGCTCCTCTTTGGCTTTTGTTTAGCTTCTGCTGGGTCTAGAGTGGATTTGTCTGCTCTAATGGTGTGTCACAATATTTTCAGTATATTTTCAGCTGGGGGTTATATTCCACTAAAGTACATGTCCCCTTATTGTTTATTGTCATGGTTTTGCTGTCAGGATGCATTGATTGAATATTTATGAATTGTGCATTGTTTATTAAGTGTGTTTTTCCCTTGGGTATTTTATTTATACATTATTAGAGCATTTGCTGATTCGTTGTAACATTTTTTTTTCATATTTGGCTGTGGTATTTCTATATTGCTGCATTTGTTTTACTGTTCTACCGTCAGCTGCTTCAAGCTTCCTTGTGGATAAAAGAAAGACAGAAAGAAAGAAAGAAAATGCAATTAACAAGGCCATTTTTTTTTTTGTTTCTGGTCCATAGGATATCATTGTATCAATTGAGAATGTCATTGTGGCCCGGTTGGAATCAAAGCGATTGTGTACCTCAGGAAGAATGCTGCTGAGACTCAGAGTGACTAGACAGCAGCTTGAACTTACAGCTGATTCATACACTGTGCTTGCCTCCTTGGAACAGGAGCTCTCTGCTCTTGATCAAGCGATGAATAAGTCTATTGATACTTACTTAGGTGGCATTCCTGGTAAGTGTTGTTCCCTTTAATTAATTTAATTGATTAGAATAATTAATTAAGTTATACTTTAATTCTTTTTTGTTACAATTGTATTTGTCCTTTTGTTTCTTTTAAAACACTGTTGCATAGTTTCTAGCGAAACATGGTATTGCAATAGTGGTTAGAACTGCATTAGTTTAACACTAATAGAAGAGGACTTTCTCTCACAAAGTCTATTTTTGGACATGACCCTAGGGGAGCTATTTTCCCTCCTTCCCTGCCCACTCCTTTCTGTTCCCCACACCCCTGTAATCTTATGAAGCTGTTACAGCATACTTTAAGTGTCCTCTGCTGGCTAGTCCGAGGAATTACATACAAAATGTAACTATGCTAGTGTATTTTGCAACCTATTATTTCTATATTAATAATTTCGAGATGTGTGAAGGAAAGCCTTTTTATGAGAGGCCATCCAAAATGCTACCTGCTATTATGATTTGGTGAACTTCCTTGAAAGTGGGTAAAAATCGACCTGGAAATTGTGAATACTGTAACTGAAATTCACTGAGGTAACATTAATAAACAATGTTACCTAGCTGGTGCAAGTAAGCTTTGGGTTCGGATTAGCTATGGGTGGAATCAACTGTGTGGTCCTTCAGCACATTGTATGGAAGTTTCATACTCTTTGCTATCCAGTGGTCAGTGGTCACCCTTGTGGGTGTTTTCCTCTCGTTTGAGAAAGGGGAGATCAGCTGAGAAAAATAATGCTGATCTAAACCTTGGCAATAAAAGTCATGGGGAAAGAGCAAATTAGAATCACATGGAACCACCATGTGCTTCATAGTTCTCAAGGACCATGAAAAGAATTAGCACACACAAAGAAATAATCCAGGTACATAAATCAACACAACAGAAAGTCAAAGGGCACATCACCTAGAGTCACATTTTTGTCAATGGGAAATTCTTCTACCATCAATTGCCACCTAAGGGAGGTTTCCCTCCTAGTTTGAGCCATGTGGCTACAGTTTAACCATGAGATGTTTTAAGAAAAGAAATTTGGAATGGCTGGATAAAGAGCAGGAGCTTTTTCAATAAGATTAACTCCCCACCCCATTAGTGTCCTTGAGAAGTGTACCAGCTTGAAGTTCATGCGCCTTTCTGTGGCAAAATGAGACTTAACAACAAAACCCATAACAAAAACAAAAAAAAACAAACAATGTGATGAACAAATTATGAATGGGTACCTCCAGACTGTCGCTGTTTTGCGGAAGGGATTCAAGCTAATGCTGGAAATTTAAGTTTGCAAAATGGAAGTGCATCAGATCCACTTTAAACGCCCCCCCCCCCGACTTTTTGCAATTAGGAAAGTGAGAGGCGACATGCATTGAAAAGTGGGGGGGGGAGCAGAATATTATTGAGAAGCTGTGTAAAACAAGCAAATTGGGGTGAATGCTCAATAAAGATTGGTAACAGTCTAACCTCCATGCAAGCTTTGTACATGCACAGCATGAATGCTCAATAAACAGGTTTTCTGGAGGAGCCCAATGTCAGGAGTATGCAGGGTATTTTCAATAGCTGCAATGTTTGTCTTCCATGTTATTTTATTTATTTAATCTCTGTGTGTGACATTCCTCACTCTTGTTTGATTTCTACATTTATTTGAATATGTGTGTGTCTCTATATGTGGAATACGAAATACACAACTGAATACATCTTTTAGCATTTATACATGTCAAAAAATAAAAAGAAGCATGGATCAATATTTAAATAAAGAGTGCTGATTTTTTTTAATGCAGATGTTCCACTTGAGGCAACCCCTGTAACAGTGTTTTATAATGGCTGCATGGAGGTGAAGATCAATGATAGACAGCTGGATCTGGATGAAGCCATCTCCAAAAAGAATGACATTAGATCGCATTCATGCCCATTGCTTATGGATGAGATGCCGAGTGTTGTTGCCACTGATCTCCCATCTGTTCATTAATCTCTCATGAGAAAATCCAGATTGTTTTGCACAACATGAATAAGGACAGAAATTGAACTGTAAAGGTTCTCCTTTTCTAATAATGTGTTTTGAGAACAAAAGAATTGCATCCTTTTCCAAAATAAAGGGACTGTACCAAGATTAATATTTCATCAAAATAGTTTCAGTTATAACATTTCAAGAGTTTTTAGTTGAATTGTTTGCTGTTCAACAATTATACCATTCATATTTTATACCTTGGAGAATAAATCCAGAAACATCTATCTGCACTCAGATTAATGTCTTGGTTCTAATATATTGTATTGTGGCTGCAAATAATCACACTGAATAAACTGAACCAAGACATTTCATTTTTTCTAATGAATAATATTGCACATAGATCCTACAAAAAGAGTGTTACATGTCTACAGAGGTAGACCAAATCAAGTATATATGAAGATCCTGTCTCAAAGGTCCCAATAATAGTGACACAAGTATTTAGAGAAAAATTACAATTGAGACCACTCCAACACATTTTTACTATTTTTAAGCGATTACCTGTATATTAAATGGGAACAACCTCTTTCTCAGAGTAGATCTATTAGCAGCAGCAACCAGGCTACAACTTCTACTATCAAAAAGCTGCCATAATAGAGTAACCTGACATTCCATTTATAAAATATTCTGAGCCAGTAAGATCTCATTGTACTATATATTTCAAGTTATGATATTCATAGAGGAAGATAGTGATGAAAGCGATATATCTGACTTATTGGACAGGTTGAAATTCTGTATGGATATTAAGGTATGTTGTCCATTCACCATGAGGGATCCCAGCTTTGCACTTCACTTCTAGGAAGAATGCTATATATGTTTTATTAGCAAGCAGCATGATGGCCTCCTATGGCATCCCATTTAGATTTCTTCATAGCATAACACCTCTGTTGACTGAAAGAGTATGTTCCCCCCATTTCTAACTGGAAAACATGCATAAGGCTTCAAACCGGCACTATATTTTTAGCCATGGTTAGAACATAGCTCAGAAACATCATATGCCGCTTAAGGAACTTTGGCTGCCAATAGGATTAAAATACAATAATTTTACAAATTTGATCCCTGACACATTTAAGTAGGTCCAATGAAACCAACCACAGGAATGTCTTTAGAATCATGATTCCAGTGCATCAAAACTTCATGACTTGGCACCTTAATTCCAAATGGAAACTTCAAATAGAAGTCAATTGTATGTCAGGGGTAATGACCCTCCAGCCTCTGGGCCAAATCTGGGCCCATTTTGGCCTGCCTGCAAGGCTATTTCCTCCAAATCACATCCATATGCGACATCAGATGTGGGGCAGGTAGATATGTGGCTGGATTGGCTCAGCAACCAAGTTCACACAGTCCATCCATCCAGAAAGAATGGTTGAATTCACTGTTCATCATTTGATCAGGGAAGGGGGGAAGTTCAGCCTACTGGATTTGCTGCTCAACTGAGATATCCAATCCCTGCAGAATCATGGCTAGGATCACGGCTTAGATCTGAGCCCAAGCCTTATTTTGATACCTGATCCTACCCGACACATATTTAAAGATATACATCCCCACTGTTGCTAACAGGAATGACTTTTGATTGAGTATGCTTAGGGTTGCAGTCTGGAGAGCTTAGAGCTTACAGTAAGTGTTAACGGAACTTATTTTTGCATAATTGAGGTAATTCAGAAGAACCAAGTAAAAGCTTTTCAATCTAACTAATAGTATGAGCAGTGCTTTTTTTCTGGGGATACGCAGGGGTAGGCATACCCCTAAACGTTTTATGAATCTACGTTTGGCCTCATTAAGGGGCAGTGTTTCAATATGAGTAGGAAAATGAGATTACCCCTGAACTTTTTATTTTATTTTAGTATGAGTAATGTGGTAAAGAGGGCTGGTATCAGCACCTGACATTCTTGGACAGAGCCTAGCATAAGAAATGTGTGAAGACACCCAGTCACCCAGTTTCTGTTGCTTGCTTCCTTTTGAGAGCTTTACACACTCAACTGTTCTTGATGAATTGATTTCCATTGTTTATGGCTGGTGTTTTTATTGCCTTTTATGATTTGCATTGAAATTGTGTGACTGTTTTATGCAAAGTGGCTTTGAGGTCACCTTTGGCAGAAAGTGGTATACAAAGGTTCTAAATAAGTGTATTAAAAATGATTTGGCAGGCTGAATTCCTAGGTGCAGTGACACCGGATACTCAGATAGCATCTTTGCACCTACCTGTTTGGGTTTTCTAGTGTGCTGCCACAGTTCACAGCACTGGAACCATATTCAACATAGATATTGGCCTTGTTCAACATAACAGCAAGCCAAACTACAGCTTACCAAGCCTGCATGAACATGCAAGCTCCCTTTTGGTCACGCACCATGCTGAGCTAAAGCAAGAACAAACCTTGGTTACAGTTTGTGGTTAGTGAGAACAAAGCTTAGCCACAAGAGTGGGTTCAGACAACTTGCTATGCCAAACCTCGGTTTACTGTGTTCTGCAAGTCATGTGCAGATTGCTAGTTTGTGCCATGGGCAGAGGCTTTTTTTTTTGTATAGTTTTGTTTGTAAATGACATCTTTCTAAGAAAACTAAATGTAAGTAGTAGTTAAATGCAAACAGATAAACAATATCACCAAACAAACATTTCCCCTAGTATTATTATTTTTTAAAAATATCAGTCTTTTTAATAATAGCAGTCATAGAGTGTAGCGGACAGTAATTATTTTTCCGAATAAGATCTGTTTGAGCAGATATATTGCTACAGAAGTTTGCAAAACCAATTAATTGAGTTCTATTTTGTTTTTCTGTATGGATATTGTAATGTAAATTACAGAGGTGGGTGTTTCACCAAAGTGTAAATGCTGCTTTGTTTTAACAAAAAATAAAATAAACAAATAAACAAAAACCTTTCACTTTCCTTCCATATGCTTGTTGCTTTAGTATTATTAATAATGAAGCCTCATCCCTGTACATTAAACTTCACAAAGAATGAGTGAACTGGTCCCTGTCCCAAGAGGCTTACAAACTAGAAGTAGACAAAAGTGTGTGTTTTCTGTCCAAATACTGTATAGAAGCACATCTTCTACACTGATTTAGAGTTTCGGGTAGTTTTGTTCACATTTGCTCAAAGCATCTTCACTGCTATTCTTACTGTGACTATTCATACCAATTTCTGTTTGTATATTTTGCTTTAGTTCTTATTTGTCCATATAGCCTTTCCTGCAAGAGGCAGAAGCAGAAGCCAGCCAGCCTTGTCAGCTTTCTCTCTGCACCAGTCCACCAGGGGTGGTTAACCTTTTGGAGGCCATTTGATATTTTGAGGAATTGCTGTGTGGATGCCAGTTGTGAAATGACTGTTTGCGGCAGGGATGTGAAGTAGAGCAAACTGATTGCCTCATTGAAAAGAGAAGGAAGAAAAAGGACCACAAAATGATGCAGCCTTGCTCCGCTGTCCTCCCATCAATGAAAAAAAAACCCCCCAATGAAATGTAGGCTTGCTTAACAGAATGTGTTCAGGATGTAGGAGAGGTGAGCCCCTATGCAAAGAAGAAACTCTCGTATCCTTTCTGGATTTTACAGGGAATATTCACTGAGAGATTTCACACATGCAGTAGGAGGTACTGCTGGGCATGTTGGCACCCAAGGGTGTCATGTTGTCAACCCCTGGTGCACACAATTCAGAAAAAAGGCTTATGTCCCTAGTACAATGCCAAAATGCAGTTTCAGCACAGGCACTCCATCTTACCTGGGTGCACAGATAAACAACCCTATATGCCTCATGCAGTTGGTACTCAGATGGTGTTACAGCTGCCTTCTCTTTCTCTCCCCCACCCCACATTTTTCTTGCCTACTGTGAACTGTAGCGCCATAGCAAAGTCAAGCTTACAAGATCCACTGAGAGTTTTCAGCTGGTGAGACCCAAGAAGCAGGTGAGACTGCCATTTCTCTTCAGCCTGAAACAGAGATGTCATTGTGACAGGAAAGCATGTCTTAGCCCTTCCGGGCTGCTCAGATTCTAACTGGAGTAGCACCAGGGGGTCTTTTTTAATAGTTCAGCTATGGACTCTTTACAACGCTCGGCTGAGGAATATAAACGGAAAGCCGTGCAGTTTACAGGGAATGGGAACAGCTGCTAAATGAGTTTTAACATCTTAGTTGAATCATGAAGCAAGTTCTCTCTTTTTCTCTTCCCCCCCTTTTTTTGGGGGGGGGGGGATAAGTTTGGATGTGTCCTTTTTAGTGAAATACAACCAGTTCCATTTCTGTACTATGTTTGGGTGTTTTCATGGTGCCATGTATGGCTACAAGAGATGAATATTATTGTTTCTGGTGGTATGTCTTATTGTTCTTCTAACTCTTGCCATACTGAGCAGGAATGATCATAGTAATTGAATCTGCTGTTTGCTTAGGGGTTTTGAGGTCTGAACAGGATGGAATGCCCCCTCCAATTTTGTCTCTAGTTTTTAGGCTTTTTTTCAACTGTGTTCAGTTTTCTCTTTCTGTCTTTATCAGTATTTTGTTTCTTGTGACTACATTGTACACAGTCTAATACATTACTATTATGACTATTATTTCCAATTGCTAAGCAGCCACCAACCAGCAAGCAATACAACAGCCTAATTATGTGGCACGCACTTCTATTTTCTTCTCATTGCTAAAAATTATTATTATTATTTCCAATTGTGAATATTATTATTATTAAACAGTATTTTTATTTTTAACTCTCTCACTGCCCTCACGAATAGGTATTTTGCTATGCCTTCACAGCAGGATCGACCTTTCAGTCTGGAACATCTGCTCCCTCTATTGCAAACATTCATCTCACTACCCGTCAGCAGACTTTAGCATACACACTACTGTTACCCACAGTTAAACACCACCGGTTTCCTGCTTAACTGTCAAGGACGGGCTGTGGGCAGCAGTCCAGAGTGAGTAAGGAGCTGGGAGCTGGAAATCAGAATTGGAAAACAATTGTGATCAAAGGACAACACAAGAATGCAGAAGGGGTAGAACCAGCCAGGAGTCAGGACCAGAAAACAATCAGGAACTTAGGAAGCAACTTTACACCAAGTCAAATCTTTGGTCCATCTAGCTTAGTATTGTCGACAATCTCTGGAAGCAGATCTCCAGCATTTCAGACTGCGGTGTTTCCCAGTCCTCCCTGGAGATACTGGGGATTCTGCATGCAAAACAGCTGCACTACCACTAAACCCAGCCCTTCCCCAAACAAACAGCATGTAGCTTGAAAGTCACACTTCCCTTGGGTGGGTTTGCCAAATCAAGAGATGGTCCACTCCAGTGTGGTTTGTGGCTAGCGTGGTGTCTAAAGCAAGTCACCGTCTGAGTCTCAAATAGTTGCAGCGAGCCATTTTGAACTCATTGTAGGAAGGGTGGAACAAACTTTTTATATATCCATCTATCTATTAGTCTCAGTTTTCTTTGCAGGGAAGGGGGATAATGATTCAGAAAGGAGAATGAACTATTCATGCATTTTGCACACTAAACATTGCAATATAAATGATTGCTAATGATTCATAAGATAGCTATACAACCAAAAACCAAACTCCACTCTATCCATGTACATATTAAAAAACTGGTGTTGTGCATTTGGAGACCAGAAGATGGAGCTGAGTGACTGCAATAATTCAGTTCAAATGATGCTAATAACTTATGAAAGATCATTTCACTAAACACTTCGGACTCTTTCTTATCCAAGAAGTAGAAAGCAAATTTTTATTTAAACACATTTCACTACGAACATCCTTGTTTGGATATTCAGAAATGGTGATTATGGACTTAAACCATGTTATTTTGGGGGTTCCTTTGCTTTAAAGGCCCAGTCAACTGAAAATGTGCCTTTTCAAGCATATGGGAGCTATGTAGGAGCATCATTGCAATAATTGTGCCACTATTATTCCTTTCAGGGAATTATTGATTGTAATGGGCAATTGCTTATTTTCACAATGTGTCCTCTTTGCAGTTTACTTTCATGACTTTTACCAGCTTAGGTTGGCTCTCCAGATGAGACCCTGTTTGGAGAAATCAGTTTGGCCATGGCCACACATGTGTTGGTTATTTCTGGACCAAACGACGGTCATGCTCTCTGCATAGGGCTGCTTTTAAAGTTTTGCTGGAAACTTCAGGTGGTGCAAAATTCAACTGCCAGAACGCTGGTGGGACCTAGGCAGTTTAATCTGAACATACCAGTTTCACAACAGTTGTACCTATTCATAATCAGGCTCAATTTAAAATTCCAATATTAATCTTTAAAACCTGAACTGTTTGGGACCCAGTCACTTGAATGATTGCCTAAGCCATATGCCCAGGTCCTAAGATCAGCCTCAGAGACCCCATTCTTTAAGATTTATAAAGTTGGTGGATACAAAGGTCAGGCTGTTTCCACCGATGGTCTCATGCACTTGTAGACTTCCCTCACCCAAGAACTCTGCTTGACCTATACAGAGTAACTATACAGAATGACTTTATTCTCCTAAGATATTTATTGATTTTACTGCTGACCCTCATATGTACAATTCTGCCTGATGCTGTTTCTTATTATCCTCATCCTCATCCCCCTCCTCCCCTTATACTTCTTCTTCTTCTTCTTCTTCTTCTTCTTCTTCTTCTTCTTCTTCTTCTTCTTCTTCTTCTTTATATTTGTTCAATTGCTTTGTTTTGTTCCCCATCAACCAGCTAGCTGATCACTATTCATAGCTTGAACTCAGAAAGGCTGATGACAGGTTTCTGATGCTTCTCAGGAATATAGGATGCAGAATAATTTTGAATTTAACATTTGCATATCTGAATCCCAGCACCTTGAGCTTCTGGGTGCTTTAAGGCGCACAGGAAGGGAACACGACAACCTTCCCGGACAGTTTTGTGAAGTAGCAAAATGGGGTTTGGCTGCTTCTGCACTGTGTCAGTATCAAACTGCTCAATGTATATCAGCACTCAGAGCTGGCTGCTGACCTTGCTGCCCAGGCTATCACTGGGTAATAACACACACTCAGCAGTTTTGCCCCTTTGCTTTTCTGGTAACAATCCTAAAAGCAAAAATCGGTCAACTTGGGTATTTAGTCTGGTTGACTGGCAGTCTTACTCTTCATATGCAGATGGAAAAATTGTGGTGGAACTGATTCCCTCATTTGTAAGGGTTTAGAACAAGCATCCAAAAATGCAATGATTCATGCCCAGTTAAGGGCAATATATTAGTGGCTGAAAGCAGTGTTTAAATAATATGTGTGTGAAGGAGTGCCATCCCTTTAACATTTGTTGCAGTCCCCTTAGCTATGTCTTTAGAAGCCTAAAGGAGCCATGATGGGGCTAAAGGGGGGGGGTATGAAGAGCCCCCACCTTTCCTTCAAAAGTTCAAACACTGGTTGAAAGTTAAGCATGACAGAAACAAATAAATAACTTTGCCAGAGACTATGAAATGATTTATATTTTATTCTATGCTGTTTTGGAGCACAGGCACTCTGGAACATTTTTGAGCACATGCACACTTTTGTAGCACAAAATCAGGTTTTCTCAATCTGAAGTTGTTCATACTTGTCCTCAACGTGCTGTTTTCAGTCTAGATGGATTCTCGATCCTGCCATCCAAAGGGTGGGTGTGAGTACTTAAAATGTATTTTAAAACCCTTCCCTTCTTTAGGTTATCAATGCTTTTGTCTCCCTGCAAATGCTCCTGGTGAACAAATAAGGAGTGATTACAATCTTGTTATACATCCACCCACAGTATCTCTGGGCTTCTGAGGATACAGCTCCAATAGCTGAGACCCTCTACATCCATTTTCAAATAGGCACACTGCTGGATAATGCAAAAATCGATATGCAGTGATATTTCATATTTGGAATGAAGCCAGTTTCTCAAAAAGCACTTTTCAAGGGCAAAAAGGAAAAAGAATACAATAGATCTAGATTGTGTGTGGACAAGTACTCCATCTCCATTGATTCTAGAACGAAACGTTGTGCTACACAGCCTCAGATTCACTCTCATTGTAAAGACTAGAAAATATGAAGGCTGCAGTCCAATATGCATTTACCTGGGAGTAAGTTCCACTGAACTCAGGAAGAAAAAGTTCCAGAGGGGCTTACTTCTGAGCAAACATGCATAGGGCTGTGTGGGGGGAAAAGATTAAGAAATATTAATATTAATTTAGATTCAACCCCATAAATGAAGCCAAGAGTTCACTATGGTAGAGTTACAGTGATATCAGACTTTTAAAAATATGTAAAATTATTTATTTGGCTTCAAATTATACCTGAATAACAGTATAACAATGTAAGTAAGGAGAGGTCATTAAGAGGTTCCACATTATGACGATAAATCAACTGTATATGAGATAGTTAAGCACCCCCTCTTTCATAAACAGATAACAGCCATTTGGGATAAATATTCATTTGGGATGGATATTTTGGAAGATAAACCTAGCAATGACAAACCTAGACAACATCTTAAAAAGCAAAGACATCACCTTGCCGACAAAGGTCCGTATAGTTAAAGCTATGGTTTTCCCAGTAGTAATGTATGGAAGTGAGAGCTGGACCATAAAGAAGGCTGATCGCCGAAGAATTGATGCTTTTGAATTATGGTGCTGGAGGAGACTCTTGAGAGTCCCATGGACTGCAAGAAGATCAAACCTATCCATTCTCAAAGAAATCAGCCCTGAGTGCTCACTAGAAGGACAGATCCTGAAGTTGAGGCTCCAGTACTTTGGCCACCTCATGAGAAGAGAAGACTCCCTAGAAAAGACCCTGATGTTGGGAAAGATGGAGGGCACAAGGAGAAGGGGACGACAGAGGATGAGATGGTTGGACAGTGTTCTCGAAGCTACTAACATGAGTTTGGCCAAACTGCGGGAGGCAGTGAAGGATAGGCGTGCCTGGCGTGCTCTGGTCCATGGGGTCACGAAGAGTCGGACACGACTGAACGACTGAACAACAACATTTTGGAAGAAATGAGTCACTGCCTGTGCTCTTGGCCATTACTTATCACAGAAGGAAGAAACCCATAAGATTGGCCAAGCAAACCAGTGTTTCTCACATATTTTGCTCTGTGGGGATCCCTTCCTAACCTTCATTTTACCTTTCAGGACCTCCACCTAATCAAGCGTTTGGTGGGCCAGAGCATGGAGTTGCTTGTGCATACTGGAATGTGCTATGGTGCTGCAGGTTAGAATCTGTGGGCCAAATTGAACAGATATTAAAATTTTAGGGAAAGTATTATCACTTTCCCTTCACCCCCGCTGTTGCATACCAAGAGTGCCTGTCTGACAGTAGCATACAAAGATTTATCACTGTTACGAAACCATCTTACAATGGTTGATTTGGCTAATTAGGATTTTGGCCAATTAAACAATCTATGCCATTTGAAACTGGGGGGACGCTATTGTTTTGTCTTTTATTATATTATGGATTTTTGTGCTTTTACACTGAAAACTGTTTTGTGATCCTTGGATGAAGGGCAATATATAAAATAGATGATAGATAGTTGATAGATAGATAGATAGATAGATAGATGCTGCAAATTTCCAACCAGATATTTCAAATAAACTAATTTGGACAATGTCATGTTTACGGAATCTATTAAAAATAAACAAACTGATAATGGAATGATGTTTCCCATCAGCAATGGCAAATGATGAAATGGCAGCTGGAGGGCAGGTTCAGCCACAAAATGGCAGCAACAGCCCATAGGGAGATTATATATACCGGTATACAGGGATAATCTCCCTATGATTGAAATCATAGGACCATTGATCCATCTGACTGGCAGTGACTCTCCGGGGGACATTCTCAGCCCTACTCAGAAACACCATGAACTGAACCTGGGACCTTCTGCAAGCAAAGTAGATACTCTAGCACAGGCATAGGCAACCTTCGGCTCTCCAGATGTTTTGGCCTACAACTCCCATGATCCCTAGCTAACAGGACCAGTGGTCATGGATGATGGGAAATGTAGTCCAAAACATCTGGAGAGCCGAAGGTTGCCTATGCCTGCTCTAGCACTTAGCTAATTTCCAAAGAAATTTCCTATTATCAGAATGAAAAAAATATGGACTGTAACCTTCAAATATGTGCTTCATAGCTGGTGTTCACATTGCAGGAATAAGAATATTTAACTGAGGGAAGAAATTCTCCTATTTATTTTTGATGCTAGAAAATTACAGTTTGCTTCACTTCTATTTCCATTAATAGAAGTCCTTTACTTGTGAAATAATCTTATCACCAATGGTGACTCTAGAGAGATTATAATGGGGATGCTAAATACTCCTCCTCCAACAGAAAAATAAAACCAAGGCCAAAATATAAGCTTTCCCCAGCTATTACAGCCCACCTTCTGGTATTTGTATATTTCTGTATAGTTGATCTCTGTAAGATATGTCCCAGCTTTACCCTTATTTTAGAGTCGAGGAGCTTGGGATGGGTCCAATGGTAACGAAGCAGTTTTATTATAAACCATTGTTTATAAAAGAATGATTTAATACCATGAAAAAATATGTGTGATGACGCTCAAAGCAATAACAGTATCAGCAGCACTCAGAGCAATTCTTTACCCAAAGGCTGCAAAGCCTCAAAACCACATAAGCTGTCAGTGGTACACAAATGGTCACTGCCAAGATGTCCTAACTACTGTGCAACACAATTTTTAGTTTGTTTTTCATCAGGCAAGAGTTTGTGTTTTCTAGCTAAGGTTGTTCTGCTTTGCACTGGAGCTTTCATCTATGATGTACTATGCAGGATGCCTCTGGTCATACACACCCATTTAAACTGAACGGTTAAATAAACTAGAGGAGGAACACACTCAATACATTCATGTACAAAGAAAGAAATGTACCATAGCTTTGTGGGATGCATAACTGGGCTTAATGTGTTCAAGAGGGCCCATAATTCCCGTTGATTTCTGCAACATGTGGAGTAGCAGTGAAGAAAAGTGTCCCAGAATATGTAACCATGCACAAATATCCTGTCCTTACCTACTTAGGATTAGGGAGCAAAGCTTCTAGAACTGATCCTAGGCAGTCTTTGGTTCCAACATGAAAGCCAGGGTGAATTCACTCAACCACACTTTACATGTGGCAAGAGCATGGGTCATTTTTAATCACAAACAAGCATTTCCTGCTACCTTTTATTAGATAATAATGGTGCCAACAATTTAATGATATACTGCTTGATGGCAAAATAGGCTTCTTAGCTGTTTTACAAGTACTGTATACAAACCAATTAAGTAAGTAGTAAAATATGAAGATCTATAACTAAAATGCACATATTGCAAAAACTTTACCCATTCATGAGGGAGGAAGGTGGCATAAGGTTACACATATGACCCTATACATGTAGTGTAGTGGTTAAAATATCAGACTAGGGCCAGGAAGAATCAGGGTTAAATCCCCACTTAGCCATGAAGCTCACAGGGCAACCATGGGCCATTCACTGTCTTCCCACCTTAAGGACTTCCCTTGATTATTGTGAAGATAAAATGGAAGACTGGGGTGGGGGAGCCATGTTTACCACCTTAAGCTGCCTAGAGAAAAGGCAGGGTAGATTTAAAAAAATAAAAAAGGTCAGAACCCCTTCAGCTTTGTTATTTGCGGAATCAGACAACTGTAGAGTTGGGAGGGACCTCAAAAGTCATCCAGTCCAATGCCCTGAAATGCAGGAATCCATTGCCCACTGTGGGGCAATAACCCACAACCCTAAGATTAATAGTTTCATATTGGTTTAACGGAGTCTTCGATTCCTTGCATTCTGAGGAGCCTGGCTAATATAACCAATGAAATCCTTCAATCTGATTGAGTTAAACACAAGCAGTTCTTATACTGGGAATCAACTGACATGGGACATGAAAAATTCCATAGTACACAATGTGGATTTTTTTTAAGTGCCTAGAAGATAATACTATAAATTTCAGTGTAATGCTGTCTGTCTGCCTCAACCAAATTCCCCACTAAAACCGCCACCTGCTTTTCTAGGTGAACACCATAGCATATTTTGTAGCACTGCAGAATATCTTTCATGCAGGGGGATCCCAAAAGGCAGAAAGATTTATCAGTTCTTCCCTACGCGCTCCTTTCCAATATGCAGAAGAATGTCAACTTGCAAGTTTGAAGGTTTTAATCAGATCTGAAAAAGGGGGAAAAATGAAAAGAACTTTGAACATGAAAGTCCACCGTGGAGCTTACTTTAATGTTGATATTATAAGACTTTCTGAAGAAAAGAGAATAATTCTCAAAGTGTGCAAAAACAGTTGGCAAAGGGTCTTGTCCTTATAGCTATGGCAATGCCTGAATGTGTGATTTAGTTAAATTAGTCAAATGCCGAGCTTTCATCTTCTGAGCTCCAGTTTATACCTTTCTTAAGGCATTAATTAAAAGTGCCTTGACGTTCGGCTCTTCATGCAATTAAACTTGCACATACAAGAAGCATAACCCAAGGTAACTAGAAAAATAATAATAATGCAAAAGGCCAAACTCAGGCAGAACAAGGGGCAAAAAGAGAAGAAAAGACAGCGCCACACCAAACTTTGTGTGTCTGGTATCTGACAATGATGATTAAATAAACTATAAAAGAACATTGCAAAGAAAGAGATGTGGGTCTGTGGTAGAATGCACTTCAGAGCCTAAAATGCTCATGAGGATCCACAACTGGAAAAGAACACAGAAAGCTTCCTTTTAACTGCTTCCCACTATTGGTTTAGTATTGTCTACACCGACTGGCCATGGAAACAGTAGACTGACAACTCTATTATGCAGTCTGGAATGCAGATATCCTGATCAGGAATTGCCTTAAATGAACATGAAACATTAGGGAAGGTGATTCTAGCTGACTTTTTCACCCACCCACCAGAACCCTGCATTTCTAGTACAGCTGGCCTGCTATTCACCAAACCTGTGCAAAATGGGGAGAATCTTTCAAAAAACTTAATCAATATCTTTGAAGTCAGTCAAAATCTTCTCATAGGCATTAATAAGGGCTGAATTGAGATCTGATATATGGTGAAAACTTTGATATCCTGTTAATTTTACCTCTGTACATTTTTAATGTTCTATCTACTATTATTTTCATTGTGATCTTCTCCAAGAATTTAACCGAATCAGATATTTGTGTAGGTGCTACTCAATTATGCCCTTGGGAAGTGTGCTTAATGAATCACAATAAACTGCATTCCAAGCAAATTGTAATTATTGCCCAAGAGAGGGAACACCAAGAAATTGTTTCCTCTGTCATTTGTGGGAACTGGGTATTACTCTGCCTCTGATGAAGTAAAAGAAAATACGAATCAAGCAAGCTACAGTGCTTCATATCCATGTGCCTAGATTATTATTATTTTTAAGTCACTAAGAAGGTTAAAGGAGTGCCCAGTGGTTTGATAATTATGGTAACATGTTTTGTACAGGAAACCAGTTGAATATTTTCCAGCAATCTCTGGGCCAGCCTCTTATTTGACCTTATTTTCCCCTCTGAGTCACTCCAGTTATGTTCTGTTGTCGTTTTCTTTTAGATTTTTAACAGCCAAAACCAATGGAGAAAACTGACATGGTTCTTATCCATGACCAATTATTTGCCATCTGTTACTGATCTTTAAGACAGATAGTTAGACATGGAGGCTGAATATTCAGTAAGGGTTGCCATACATATGGGATTTCCCGGACATACCTGGAATCCAGCTGTCTCAACAACTTTGGCCAAGAAAAGCTCAACTTTTCTGTCCGGATTTTCACTGTTTGAAATACGGCAACCTTACTTCAATGATGTTTGAGACCTAACTCTCCCTACATTCACTGCTTGTTCATGATAACAGGAAATTATAGATTTCTCAAATACCTATGGGACAAAATGTGAATATTTACCTATCTGTGATTTCCCTGCCCCCTTTTCTGGAAAGTGTGCAAATATCTGGAGAAATCATTCAGGCTTGTCTGAAATCTGTGATTTCCCTGCCCCCTTTTCTGGAAAGTGTGCAAATATCTGGAGAAATCATTCAGGCTTATCTGGAATTCATCCAATGACATTTTTTTGCAGCTATATTGTTTCCTGCATAGTTGAACAATTTGGTCCCCGTGACCAATTTTAGAGGCATTTTTGCTTGTAAGGTTTGAGGGGAAAGATGAGTAAGGGAGGCATGTGATAGTGGTGTATACAATTGTGGATGATAGAGAGAAGTCTTTCTCACTCTCACATAATACTGGAACCTGGGGTCATCCAAAAAAAGTTCAGTGTTTCAGAACAGATAAAAGGAAGTACTTCTTCACAGAGTCAGCATTGGCCATGCTGGCTAGAAATGATGGGAGCTGGAGTCCAACAATACCTGGAGGGCCCCAGGTTCCCAAATATTTTGGGGAAGGGGCATAGCTCAGTGGTAGAGAACTTGCTTTGCTTGCAGAACTCCCAACGTCTCCACTTAGGGCTGGCTTGGAAAACCCCATGGCTTGGAACCGTGGAGCCTGGATGGTTTGTAAGTGAAGACGATTCTCATATTTATCATGGAACAATAATCTGACTTTGTATAAGGCAGCTTCTCACATCCCTTAGTGCCAATTGTAATCCATTGCTTTCAATATGTGTATCTAAACTTGTTTGCAGTTTTAGGTTTAGGAGAAGAAATAGCCCCCTATCATCTCAATGGATAGGTATCCATACAAGACGAGTATCAAGTTCCTATACCTTTAAAAGATAGTAAATAACAGGAAGCCATTTGAAATGATGACTAAGCTTGGGCCTGAGGATATAGGCACAGGTGGGGCCACTTAGCATTCTGCAGTTAGCTGCACATAAGCCATGAATCAATCTACTTTTGGGATTAAGCTAATTTAGATTTGGCAGCACTTGTCCCGTTAATTTGTTTCCCAAACACACACACCAGTAGGTGGATTCATACTGAATTATAGATAAAATGGTTATTTCTTTATTAAATGAGCATGCTCTGTTTCATTCTAAATTGTTTTTCTTAGGAACCAACCTGGCAAAAATCCCTTTGCAAACGGAATCCTCACCGAGTCTCCTTTTGCTATGCATTAAAGCTGACATCTCTAATTCATTAGAACACAGGAGAAGTAGGAACTGAACAAAAATATATATTATAGTAGGGTCTGAAAATTACAGTAAAAAAAGAGAGAGGAATCTATGTCCTTTTGACCATTATCAGTGAAGTACTGGTAAAACAAGGGAAGGGTCCAAGTTCAATCCCCAGAATCTCCAGCTAGAAATAATAGTTAGGGCTGCCATTGAAGCCCCAAAGGTCTCTTACTCAATGCATGGCTTCATCATCTTGGCCTCTAGACTGCACAAAATTATAATGCACAGAACTATTATTTTATTGTGAACTAATATTGCTTGTTTTCGCCTATTGCTTAGCCTTCATTCAGTCTATCCTTACTTTCCCTTTCAAGTGCATATTGGAAATTCATGATTTCTCAATGAACGGCACTATTCTATTTCAGCATATTGCCTTCGCTGCTCTTGCAATTTTGATTTTGGATGGTTCTTCCAAAGAAATATTGAGCATAGCACTATGAATTTTTATTCGTGTCTTAAACCTGATCTGAGAGATCTGAGTGCTAGGTGGCGGCCAAATAAGTATTCTAGGAGCTATTAAAGGGGTACAAATCCCTTTGCAGCTCTGTACACAAGTCTCAGAAGAACACATGCTGCAGAGGGAGTTGGATTCATTTGAAAATCCACCCCATGCTGAGGTCCTTTGAAAATCTTGGCCCAAAATATTATTTGGAAGTTTGATGCAGTTCTCTGTTTGTTTGTTTTAGGTGTATTTCTACCGGGGGCAGGGGGTGGAAAAGTCTTTAATGTCATTTTTTAAAAATCTCCTGCAGATCTGTGGATCAAGAGGTTACATCATGTTCTTCAGAACTGTTCCAAGCACCAGTACTTAGTGAGTTAATCCTTCCCCGACTGCACATTGATATGTTTCAAATTAATGAACCTTTTTCAGGGTCCAAAGAAAATCCAGGCCAAAGTGAAAGTTCAGGGATGTTTGCAGACACCCCATATTGGGCTCAGCAGGAAGAGGAAGGTCAAAAGTTGGCACGAAATAGCTGAGAGATGAGGTAGAGAGGATCACAATTGAAAGAGGAAATGTTAACATTGCTTTGAAGGCCTGTTGCTTGATGACAATAAGATGATACTTTAAACAAGAATTGAACATTTCTGGAGCAATGCCTTTGAAATGATGTACAGTAGTATTCTTTCTCACCTTCCTCATAAGGTTTCTCAAGCCAGCCAGGGTTGTCTCCTGCTGACTCAAATCTGTATAGGCTGCTATCTCAGAGTAACTATCTGGGTCATGGGTTGCCATGCTGATGTCCTCAAGATGTTTTGAACTACAATTCCTGAACTGGCTGGGCTCAATGGAAGTTGGAGTAAAAAAAAACAAAACTGAAGGGCATCAGGTTGGCAACGACTGATATGAGGCATTTGTTGACTGGGACATGACGATATTAAAAAGTCAGTGGTTGGGACTGAAAGCCTCATTCAAAAACTAAAAACACTTCTCTTTGATCTCTCAGCCACTTTTGACACTGTTGAGCACAGTATATTTCTGGAACCTCTGAGGGGGTTGGAGATACCATACTGTAGTGGTTCTGCTCCTACCCCCAGTGCCATTTCCAGAAAGTAGTCATGTGAGGCTAATATTCAGCACCATGAGAGTTGCCTTGTGGTGTCCCACAGGGTTCCATCTTGTTACCAATGCTATTTATATATCTATATGACGCTTCTGGGAGCTATCATCAGGAGATTTGAAGCGAAGTGTCACCTAAAAAGAGTCGAGGTGTCCTGGTTTAGGACACACACACATCTTGTTATGGTGGTAGGAAACATGGTATATGTTAGGATGGTAGTGGTCCCAGCAACTGCTCAAGGAGGTTTCCTTCCTCCAAATGCTTGAATGCAGCACTTTTCTGTGCTTCATTGAACCAGAAGTACACCTTCCTTCATGATACACACACCTCTCTTTTGAAGAGATGGATCCAACCACGTAGTAGTAAATAGCTGACGGTGAGCCCAGCAAACCATCTGCGAGGCTCTCTATTGATAAAGAAAGGAGAAAAGAGATCACACTGCTTTACTGCAGCGCAGTGTCTCTCCAAATTGACTTGGGATGCCCTTTGAGGAGTGTGGTTTACACAAAGCTAAGCGTGTCTGTTATTTTCAGATGATTTACTTGTCACAGTTGCTCATGACATAAAAGCCAACAATCAGTCATTAGAGCAGAGGTTTTTTTTTTAATAAATAAAAAATCCTGGGGTATTATGTATTGTGTTTAGACAGTGAGAACACGCTGCTATTATTTATTCATCTTGCTGTAAATTATTCTCATCAAAATGAACCCAAGTCACGTAAATGCTGACTTGGAAAGTAACGGCTGGCCCTTTGGTTACTCCCACGGCATTTATTTACCTTTTTAATCAATTTGTTCTCCTACAATTGAAAGCCAAAGATTAACAGAGTCGAGGTGTCTTAAATCAGTGTCCTGCAATGAAACAGCACAGTGAAACATTTATTATGTCAGGGGTGAAGTCACAGCCTATAAATTGTTGGAGCCTGAACATTATTTCGTTACTCGAGCGTTAGGCTTAAGCCGGCCTGTTCAACGATACCCTACAGGAAAGAGAGAAGTCCTTTTCTTGTGCTTAAGATCTGACAGTAAGGCAGTGCAAAACAATCTTAAACCTGCTGACTCGGATGTAAGCCCCGTTGACTTACAATTGGACTTACTCCCTTTTACAATCTGGCTCTTTCCATCAAAAAGTGCAACAAAATGGTAGGTACTGGCTGTGTTCAGTCTCCACCTTCAAACCACACTCAAATTCCCACTCCCCAAGAATCCTGGGAACTATAGTTTACTCTTCAGAAAGTTACAATTATAAGCACCCTTAACAATCTACAGTGCCCAGGACTATACCACTTTAGCAGTCATGGCTTCACCCAAAGAATCTGGAAACTGTAGTTTGTTCAGGGTGCTAGAAATTGTAGCTCTCTGAAAGGTCTCCTAAGAACTCACAGCACCCTTAACAAACTACAGTTCCCAGGATTCTTTGGGGTAAGCAATGACTGTTTAAAATACTGGTATATGAGAGTGCTTTGAATGTACAGTGTGAATGATGTACAGATGTGGTATGCTGGTTTGACAGTCACGGACAGGAAGTCCCTACAGAGGGTGGTGAATATAGCACATGATATCATGGGCTGTACCCTGAGTTCACTAGATGATATCGCAGGAGACGGCTGCCTCAGGAGAGCAAGGAAAATTCTCAGGGATGACTCACACCCCGACCAGCACCTCTTTAATCTCCTACCTTCGGGCAGTAGATATAGAAGTATAGTTATCCGCACCAACAGGTTAAAGAACAGTTTTTATCCGTGGGCTGTTGGGCTGCTGAATGGGGGGGGGGGGGAAATAGTGGTGCAATTGACTTCCAACAAGCACACAGAGTGTGAACAAGACTGAATGTATGTGTGGGGGGGTCGTTTAATTTTACTGCACACATGTGGTGTAGTGACAATAAAGGTTTATTTATTTATTTATTTATTTATTATTATTATTATTATTAATATTATTTTAGTATTGGGCCCTGGCTGGGGTGTGGCATATACAATAAACCCCTGTATATGGCGTTATTGACCTAAGGCTTTCGACACTGTAAATCGTAATGTCCTGTGGACTGTCCTTCTGAAAATTGGCTGCCCAGATAAATTTGTAAACATCATTCGGCTCCTCCATGATAATATGACAGCAAAAATCACAGATAACAATGACTCTCAAAGTGAATCATTCACAGTGGGATCTGGTGTTAAACAGGGTTGTGTTATTGCCCCAAATCTATTCATTATTTTCATTGCCATGATCCTACACTTTGTCGAAGGGAAACTCCCCACCGGAGTAGAAATCATATATCGAACAGGTGGAACGCTCTTCAATCTGATCAGGCTGAAAGCAAAGAGTAAGGTTACCGTAACTTCCATCATAGAACTTCAGTATGCTGATGACAACGTAGTGTGCACACACTCAGAGGATGACCTCCAAACCCTCCTAAATATCTTTGCAAAAGCTTATGAAAAGCTTGGCCTATCACTCAACATCCAAAAAACCAAAGTGCTGCACACAATAACCCCTCTGCAGCACCACAAATCCAACTCAATGGTCTAACATTGGAAAATGTTGATCACCTCTCCTACCTAGGCAGTTATCTTTCCACAAGGGTCAACATTGATGCCGAAATCCAGCATCGCCAGAGCTCTGTGAGTGCGCCTTTCTCCCGATTGAAGTGCAGAATGTTTGAGGACCGGGACATTCGCAGGGAGACTGTCGGAATACGTTTCACGGATCCGCCATGGATTCATATTTATGTAGTTATTTAATGAGGTTTTTCGAGATCTATTTTTTGTATAACTACGCACAAAAGCGAAAGTGAAAGCATGAATGAATAGTGTGGTTCACTTATGAGATTAATCCGCCTTTATTTTATAGTTCCGGTCATGTTCAAAGTTGTTAATGAGCGTTAAACTTGCTTCCCGCCTTTTTGGAGGGCAGCGACAGTGATTTTATTGGTTGAGGCATTGATGATGATGTCACGTTTGCTCCTTAATAAAAGGCAGAGGCACCCCCGCTTAGGCATTCGTTTTTCCTTGGTTTCTTTGGTTTTAGTCAGTCGATGTTCTTTTAAGTTCAGGGTTTAGTTTAAGGGTATTGGGAGCGGGCTGGACGGGTTGGATGGGTTTTTCTTTAGTTAGAGTTAGATCGCGGAAGATCATTCGGTTTAGTTTTAGATAGGTTCTTTTAGGTTAGCCTAGGGTTAGGCCCGCGGAAGATATTTCGGTTTTAGTTTTATTTAGCTAGCCTCGCGGAAGATCGGGCGCGCAGGGACTTTAAGCTTAGGAGAACTTAGCTTAGGGGACGAGCCTATGCGGGTTCTGCCGAAGCCACTAAAGATACAACCGGTGTCTGTCTTCCTTTGGGGTTAAAAGGGGGAGTAAAGTAAAAAAAATTAATTTCTTTAAGTTGGTCCGTCTATTCAGAGTCAGGGTATATATATTTTATTTCACGAGGCAACTTTTCCTTAAGAAGGCAATTAGGAACTCACACACCTTCGGAGTCATCAATTGGCTTACTCAACTTCCTTCAGATTGTGAGACTTGGCCGGCGACCGTGCTCAAAAGCACGCGGAACGCTGGCCGCTTTCCCCGCAACTGGTACCTCGTGCATAACCAGTCCAAGGCTGTGCACGAGGAGCTCCAGCACCCAAACCCCGACAGGAGACAAAAATGCATGTTTACAAAGCTATTGTACTACCAACCTTATTATATGCTTGTGAAACATGGACCACTTACAAATGCCATCTCCAACTCCTCGAAAGAGTCCATCAACAGTATCTCTGAAAATTTCTACACATCACTTGGGAAGACAGGCGAACTAATGCCAGTGTACTGGAAGAAGCAAAGATCACCAGTGTTGAAGCGATGATTCCTCAACATCAACTTGGTTGGACTGGTCATGTTGTGCAGATGCCTGATGTTCGTCTTCCAAAGCAACTACTCTATTCTGAACTTAAAAATGGAAAGCGTAATGCTGGTGGTCAACAAAAGAGGTTTAAAGACTGTCTCAAGGCAAATCTAAAATATAAAAAAGTAGTATAAACACTGACAATTGGGAAACACTGGCCTGTGAGCGCTCCAATTGGAGAACAGCCTTTACCAAAGGTGTCATGGGCTTTGAAGACACTCAAACTCAGGATGCAAGGGAGAAATATGCTAAGAGGAAGGCACGCTTGGCAAATCCACACTGTGATCAACTCCCACCCGGAAACCAATGTCCCCACTGTGGAAGGGATCCAGAATTGGCCTCCACAGTCACTTATGGACTCATTGTTAAAACCATGTTTATGGAAGACAATCTTACCCGGCTACGAGTGATCGCCAAAGAAGAAAAAGAAGAAGGGTGTGGCCCACCATAGGTGCCCGGTGAAGGCAATCCTCAATGGTGATGCTAAAGGTAGGTTTCAGGGCTGAGCTGTGAAAAAATGGTCATTGCAAATGGTGATGTCAGTGCAGGGAAATGGTCCTTCGGCCAAAAACAAAAACGCAAAACTTGTGCATTTGAATATTTTCCCATCTGCTTAGTTATGCCTCTGTGTCCAAATTTTGTAGACTGGCCAGTTTCATAGAACAGAGGTCCAGGAAGAGAAGAGTGTTATTAACTTAGACTAGGAATTAGTGAACATGGCTAAGTTAGGCCCAATAATTTTAACGGGTCTATTCTGAGTAAAACTTAGTTGAAAACCAACCACAGTCTTTTAAGTGACAGTTTCCATAAACCTCCAGCAATAAATCCAGAGTCAAACCTATGCATCCACTTAAATTTAATGTGAGTGTAAATGTGGCTAGAATTAGATGCATGTCCTCTCTTGCAAATAATCATTCATCTGGGCACTAAACTATTTCTTATAAACTTAAGCCCATCCCTCTTCTCCTTATCTTTCATTTTCATTCTTTACATCTATATAAACAAACAATTAGAGCTTCCATTTATCCAATCCATATCTTAGTTTTGTCACTTTATTATTATTATTAATATTCTCTTGGGAGCTGCCCAGAATGGCTGGGGAAACCCAGCTGATGGGCGGGGTATAAATAATAAATTATTATTATATAGTTATCCAAAGTTATCCAAGATTTTGATTATCAAAATCCTCCCTACATGGATACAAACATATATAAACAGCTCAAGGCTCCTGTCACCTGCAAGCTTTATTATTAATATATTTGAAACACACTTGATTTAAAAAAAAAACCTTGCCTTGTTTGTCAGTCTAGATGACTACAGTATTATGTATTAGAGTCATGCTATTATCATCCATTTGAAGCCAGCTTTTATATAGCAAAGCAGTTACCATTTAAAAAAAAAAAACCCCAACAACGGTTCTGTTAGTTAGCCAGGTACTGGACAGCTTTATTAGAGTAAAATGTGGAGCTGTATACTTCCTTCTAACCTTTTCGCTATTATTTTAGGTCTCCCTGACTTAAGGGAGGGGAGGGAGGGAGGGAAAGGGGAGTTTTCTGTCTGTCTGAAACTTCACCAGGGATCTCTGAAGCAAAGCAGTTCTATCCATCACATGCCCCTTGAGCACACTTGTAATCAGGATGTGGTATCTCACACTGAAAAGAAATACTTCAAACAGGGGAAGCAAAAACAAAAAACAAAAAGTTGGTCGCCCAGATTACTCTCCGTTCTTATCCATTGGAAATGAACACATCAGGAAACTTGGCTGAGGAAATCATTACAGTACAGATGTTGATTCAGTCCCCTTGACCTTGGCTATAGTTACCTTAACTTGTGATGCTATATCCGTAACTATACTTTTAACGTTAAATTCTATTTAGTTTATAGCTGCTGCTCCTTTGCTTTTTCCCATCAATAGGTCACAACTGCATTGTCAATACTTTTTTCTATTTTAATTTATTTATTTATCAGATATCCCTTCAGAGCTGAAAATCCTCGAGTCCCACACTTACTTCTTACTTTAGAGGAAGTACAGTGAGACCCTGTCTCCTGTTTAGCAGGTTTGGAGCAGTGATTCATCACTTTTTGGAGCAAAGATTTTGTTTATTACTGTATTTTCTTTAGCAGACAGTGACCTTCAAGCACCCTTTCTCCAGTCCCCTACCCACAAGATTATTTCAATATTCTCTATATTCCACTGTGGCTAGTCACTGAGTTTGAAACCCAAATATCTCACAGCCCATGTCCCCTTTAAATTGAAGTTTTCTTCCCAGCCTGGCTCGTCCCTGTGGGAGAGTCTCCAGAATGTCTGCTCCCCAGCTATAATATCACATCAGCAGTTATCTGTTATGTTTTATAAGCCACATGGAGAGCTTAATTGGGAATTTTAATGGCTGACCATAAAATATGTTATTATTATCTGCTACTATATATTTTGGAAAGTTCTCTCTCTATCTGCCCATCTGTTCTCTACACAATTTTGTATGGTCAAAGAGCAGGTTTTCTTCTGTCTTCAGATACAATTGAATGCCATTTTGAATCAAACTGGTGGACTGAATCATTCAAAACTTCACTGTTGTTAACCATTGGTTTCAAAACTGCACTGATTGGGGGGGCTTCTTAGAGGCCTGGAGGTGGCTGGAGGATGGATGGTGGCTAACAGATTGAGGTTGAATCCTAACAAGACAGAAGTACTGTTTGGGGGGCGGACAGAGGGTGGGCTGGTGTGGAGGACTCCCTGGTCCTAAATGGGGTAACTGTGTCCCCTGAAGGACCAGGTGCACAGCCTGGGAGTCATTTCAGAATCACAGCTATGCATGGAGGCACAGGTCAATTCTGTGTCCAGGGCAGCTGTCTACCAGCTGCTCAAGGACTGTCTCACCAGAGTGGTGCATGCTCTAGTTATCTCCCACTTGGACTACTGCAGTGTGCTCTATGTGGGGCTACCTTTGAAGGTGACCCGGAAACTACAATTAATCCAGAATGTGGCAGCTAGACTGGTGACTGGGAGTGGCTGCTGAGACCATATAACACCATTCCTGAAAGACCTACATTGGCTCCCAATATGTTTCTGAGTACAAATCAAAGCCCCAACTGGCCTCAGCCCAGTATGCCTGAAGGAGCGTGTTCAGCCCGGACACTGAGGTCCAGCGCTGAGGGCTTTCTGGCAGTTCCCTGACTGCAAGAAGTGAGGTTACAGGGAACCAGGCAGAAGGCCTTCTTGGCAGTGGAACACCCTCCCACCAGATGCCAAGGAAATGAACAACTATCTGACTTTTAGAAGACATCTGAAGGCAGCCTGTTTAGGGAAGCTTTTAATGTTTGATCTTTTATTGTGTTTTAAATATCCTGTTGGAAGCTGCCCAGAGTGGCTGGGGAGGCCCGCCTGTAATAAATTATTATTATTATTATTATTATTATTATTATTATTATTATTATTATTCACAAGCAATGCTGGGCACAAGGCTGCTAGTTAAGATTACTTTATTTTTCATTTTAGATATTAAATGAGGTAGCGAATGAAACTATTTGTGTGTATTTGAATAGAATTTATGTACAACATATAGGGAGGAAAGGAATCTTTCTTAAAGGGTTCTCACAACAAGGTAGTATGGCAAATGGGTGTGTGGGGGGAAACCACCCACATTGTGTGTCCCACTCAGTAACACTTCAGAATGCACTGGGGAGCATTGCTATAATGTAAGGAGTGCATAAAGTTGAATCTTAAGCATCATTCCATTTCTTGTCCACAGTCATCTGTATTCACGATTTCCATTTTTCAATGAAAGGTCCTTGTATGTTACAATTGCCTAATGGAGAAACAAGATGTTGGCATCTTCTGTGTCAGAGGTAGGGGAACTGTGACCCTCTAGAGTTTGATTCCAACTCCCATCAGCCCCAGACAGCATGGCACATGGTCAGGGATGATACGGGTTCTAGCCCAACAAGCTTCAGAGGACCACAAATTTTCCACTCCTGTTCTAATCCTTGCTAAGCATGGATCTTTTGTTAATACTGTTAATAGTGCTACTCCTCTCTGCCATCAAACAAAGATCTGCCCATTGACCTGTGGATTCTGCCACCCCCAGCATTTCAGCTCTGAATTATCTGAGGTTTCCTTCCATTCTTTTCATTGCCTAATATATTTTCCACTTAACATGGTGTTAATGTGCTGATGTCAGACAGGAAGTCCACAATCCCTTCTGAACTCTGTCAAAAAATAAATAAATCTCATTTAATGATTCATTTACACACACACAAACACACACACACACACACACACACACACCACAATTTCTTCTAATAACTTTGATCCCTATTATTTTAATCAGGAACATGACCTTTGAAGAAATGACATGGACAGCAACGGCAGCAGTTTATAAACAAGCTCACTAATAATCTACACATTTGAAAAACAAATACTTTGGTACCGATAGTTTATTTGTGAACAGTGGCTAAGTTTGGGAGGAAGGCATCCCACTATGGCCACTGGGCTGTGATAAAATAAGCAAGACAGAATTCTACACCATCTTCAAAACAGACATGAGCTGTAAGAAATAAACCCGAGGTTGCCTTTTCCATGGCCTGAAATGACCTCTATTCCTTTTTTTTTTTTTAAAGATTTTTATTATTTTACCATAAAACAAAACAAAAACAACATTAAACATACATAAACACAATAAAAACATAATACACAATCAACAATATAAAACACAACAATACCATACAAAAAAGAAAACTTATACAAACCTTACCAAACACTTATCTTTGTTTCTCAACTTTTTTTTTTTTTAACTTCTTGGGGGGACTTCCCCTGGTCCCTCCTCTGTCTTCAAAAACATATATACTCTTTAGGTAGCTTCATTTCTTTTCCCATTAACTTATGGTCAATATCCTAATGCTCTTTAAATTTATTTAAACCAATATATTTCTTAACTTGTATTCTATATCTTAAAACCTTTTTATACAAATAGATCTATCACATCAAAATTTCTTCTAAACCATTATAACTAACCTTAAACTTCTAAAAGCCGACTCTTTTATGTATTTCTGCTCAAATATTCAAACATTCAGTTTAACATGCTTAACTAAATAGTCCTTAAATGTCTTCCAATCTTGCGACACCTTCTCCTCCCTCTGGTCTCGGATTCTGGCGGTCAGGTCTGCGAGCTCCATATACTCCATCAGCTTCGTCTGCCATTCTTCAATTGTCGGTAGCTCTTCACCCTTCCAAGTTCTTGCCAATAAAATTCTAGCCGCTGTCGTGGCATACATAAAAAATACTCTATCCTGACTGGGTATCTCTTCATTGGTCATGCTCAAAAGAAATGCCTCTGGTTTCTTAGAAAAGGTAATTTTCATTACCTTCTTTAGCTCATTATAAATCTTGTCCCAGAAGGCCTTTACCCTTGAACACGACCACCACATATGATAAAAGGTACCTTTCGACGATTTACATTTCCAACACACATCCGACATTTTAGAATTCATTCTGGCTAACTTAACTGGTGTCAGATGAAATGACCTCTATTCCTGTGGATTGAAGTGCATACCAGAAAATGCCTTCCCAGACATTGTTAGGACATGTAGCATGAAAATGACACAAATCAAAAGAAGGCAAATAAATGCAGCTAAGATGTACTAAATGATTTTACTTAGGAAGAAGAAAATGGTGTTATATTACACTGCAAGCAATATCTCCCCCCTCCTTGTTAAAAAAAACCCGTCACAACTTTCTCACCTCTCTTTTGAAGAGCTACATACTCCCTTGGAAACCTACTGTTCCACTGATCAAGGAGCAGGTAGTTTCATAAAATTCCATATGGTGGTCATAATAACATGGAGACTAGGCCTGATAAAGGATAATGTGACCATGAAGCTATTAAGTGGAAGCTGGCTGGCCTCTTTGAGAAAGCTGAGATATGGAAGAGACCGTCCAAATCAGATGAAGAGGTCCAAGATTTGGGGAGTACAGTGGTACCTTGGTTTTCCAACGTAATCTGTTCCGGAAGACCGTTTGACTTCCAAAACATTTGAAAACCAAGGCACAAAGGGCGGTCTACAAATTCAATAGAGGAAATTGAAAAAAAACAAACTTCCATTTGACTTCCAAGGAACGTTCGAAAATGGAAGCATTTACTTCTGGGTTTTTGGCATTCAAAAACCTGAAACGTTTGACTTCTGAGACCTTCAAAAACCGAGGTACCACTGTAGCAGTAGTAGCATACTGCCCATGCCATCCAAATTTACAGCAGAACAACTACTGCTGATGCCTGCCCTTGCCCTATTGTGTTGGAACTGTAAGCCACCATTTTAAATTTCCCGGAATGCCTCTGACATAGTATCACTCAGGTATATGCTATCTCAGGTGGCCTGTGCGAAATGTGAATGGTGCCTCACCACCACTGTCCCCAGGTACCACTGAGGTAGGAGGCAGCCTACCAGACAACGCTGTTCCCAGGGCCCACCCAGGCCCAGAGCCAGTCTTGAAAATGTCAATGAAAACTGGCTTTATTTTACATAATGGGAGTCCAGTCCAACTTGTTCCCCACCCGCCTCATCACACATTCTATCTGGAGGGCAGGGAAGCCCTTTGGACGCTCGGAAAAAGAAAGAATAGAGCTGCACTTTGCATTTCCTCACTACAGCCTGACAGAAAATCTCTCCAAGGGCTTCTGGACGCAGCCTCTCACACTTTACTTTTCCCTCGCTGCTCTGCCATGTCTCTGTCTGCTGATGTCAGTTCTGAAGCTTCGTCTGATTGCACATGCGTGTGCAAGGAAGGGGATTGGCTGACAAAAGGTATGAAATAAAAAGACAAAAGGGACGTCTAAAGGAGGAAAGTAGCACATTCTTGCAGACAGGACTGACAGATTTCATCCTGTGAAACAGGGAGGGAGGGAATGTGGGTCTAGCAGTGAAGCTTACAGAAAAGTTACAAGTTTATCCAGCCCAGCATTCTTCATCCTCAGATCCCCAGATGCTGACGGACTACAACTACCATCATCTCCAGTCAGCTTAGCCAGTGGTCAGGGATGATGAGAGTTGCAGTTCAACATCATCTGGGACCTCAAGGTTGAAGTGCACTGAAGATGTGTAATCATAATTGGACTTTCATACAAAGTGTATATATCTCATATCTTAAATTCTTATGTTGACTGACAAATAGCATCCCAGAAATCAGATTTGTCCCCCTATTAAGTAGACGTAACCTGTTCTCCTGAGACTTGAGACAGCGTCTCTGTGGAGCTGCCCCACACTTGGAATGAAAATGTTGCTGATTTTCAGATATGCACAAAGCAGAATGAATTGCAGATGTCATCTCTGATAAATGATCGTAGCTGGTACCATTTGCTTTGTATATAGCTAAGAATTATCCATCTTTCCACCGATCATTTATAACTCTGGAGTTGCTCATGTGTTCCGTTGTGCCAGGCATTCCATTCCTAACCCATTTTTAAATAACATTGGATAGCTAGTTCAATAAGTATTTTAGCATAAGATGGTAAATGCATAATGACATGAAATTGAAGATATCTGACACATTAGTGGTGTTTTCTTGTACTTTGTGGATTGGATTGACAAAAAGAGAAGGCATCAGATTGAAATATAAGTCCATAGGCATGCCTTTGAATGCATTATCCTTCAAATATAGGATTTTTCACCATGTGTTGTTTTTTTAAATGTTAACTGTCTTTTAAAATAATTTATTTATTTGCTAGAATTTAGTCCCTAGCTTCCTGGCAGGTAAGCTCTTGTTGCTTCCTGGGAGGGAGAGGAGATCCAGTGAGGGGATGGTTAGGTTGGCACAGTGTAAACCAAATGTATGTTATGGGGTTTTGTAGCAACTCACTTGATGGCCCAGGTAAGGAGTATGACTTCTGTAACCTTTTCTAGCTTAGATGTTTAATTTTAGTCTAAAGAGAAAGTCCATAGAGTCTACTCTCCCATTTTTACTGATTTCTGTGTGATGATCAAAGGGAGATGGGAGGCCAACATGTGTGGATAATCTGTGGCAAATT